>NC_056430.1:373078-418078 GCF_018296145.1 Oncorhynchus tshawytscha | reverse complement strand
GAACTCTGTCTGCAAAGTAATTGGTGAACCAGGCAAGGCAGTCATCCGAAAAACCGAGGCTACTGAGTCTGCCGATAAGAATATGGTGATTGACAGAGTCAAACGCCTTGGCAAGGTCGATGAAGACGGCTGCACAGTACTGTCTTTTATCGATGGCGGTTATGATATCGTTTAGTACCTTGAGCGTGGCTGAGGTGCACCCGTGACCGGCTCGGAAACCCGATTGCACAGCGGAGAAGGTACGGTGGGATTCGAGATGGTCAGTGACCTGTTTGTTGACTTGGCTTTCGAAGACCTTAGATAGGCAGGGCAGGATGGATATAGGTCTGTAACAGTTTGGGTCCAGGGTGTCTCCCCCTTTGAAGAGGGGGATGACTGCGGCAGCTTTCCAATCCTTGGGGATCTCAGACGATATGAAAGAGAGGTTGAACAGGCTGGTAATAGGGGTTGCGACAATGGCGGCGGATAGTTTCAGAAATAGAGGGTCCAGATCGTCAAGCCCAGCTGATTTGTACGGGTCCAGGTTTTGCAGTTCTTTCAGAACATCTGCTATCTGGATTTGGGTAAAGGAGAACCTGGAGAGGCTTGGGCAAGTAGCTGCGGGGGGTGCGGAGCTGTTGGCTGAGGTTGGAGTAGCCAGGCGGAAGGTATGGCCAGCTGTTGAGAAATGCTTGTTGAAGTTTTCGATAATCATGGATTTATCGGTGGTGACCGTGTTACCTAGCCTCAGTGCAATGGGCAGCTGGGAGGAGGTGCTCTTGTTCTCCATGGACTTCACAGTGTCCCAGAACTTTTTGGAGTTGGAGCTACAGGATGCAAACTTCTGCCTGAAGAAGCTGGCCTTAGCTTTCCTGACTGACTGCGTGTATTGGTTCCTGACTTCCCTGAACAGTTGCATATCGCGGGGACTATTCGATGCTATTGCAGTCCGCCACAGGATATTTTTGTGCTGGTCGAGGGCAGTCAGGTCTGGAGTGAACCAAGGGCTGTATCTGTTCTTAGTTCTGCATTTTTTGAACGGAGCATGCTTATCTAAAATGGTGAGGAAGTTACTTTTAAAGAATGACCAGGCATCCTCAACTGACGGGATGAGGTCAATGTCCTTCCAGGATACCCGGGCCAGGTCGATTAGAAAGGCCTGCTCACAGAAGTGTTTTAGGGAGCGTTTGACAGTGATGAGTGGTGGTCGTTTGACAGCGGCTCCGTAGCGGATACAGGCAATGAGGCAGTGATCGCTGAGATCCTGGTTGAAGACAGCAGAGGTGTATTTGGAGGGCCAGTTGGTCAGGATGACGTCTATGAGGGTGCCCTTGTTTACAGATTTAAGGTTGTACCTGGTGGGTTCCTTGATGATTTGTGTGAGATTGAGGGCATCTAGCTTAGATTGTAGGACTGCCGAGGTGTTAAGCATATCCCAGTTTAGGTCACCTAACAGAACAAACTCTGAAGCTAGATGGGGGGCGATCAATTCACAAATGGTGTCCAGGGCACAGCTGGGAGCTGAGGGGGGTTGGTAGCAGGCGGCAACAGTGAGAGACTTATTTCTGGAGAGAGTAATTTTCAAAATTAGTAGTTCGAACTGCTTGGGTATGGACCTGGAAAGTATGACATTACTTTGCAGGCTCTCTCTGCAGTAAACTGCAACTCCTCCCCCTTTGGCAGTTCTATCTTGACGGAAGATGTTATAGTTGGGTATAGAAATCTCAGAATTTTTGGTGGCCTTCCTAAGCCAGGATTCAGACACGGCAAGGACATCAGGGTTAGCAGAGTGTGCTAAAGCAGTGAGTAAAACAAACTTAGGGAGGAGGCTTCTGATGTTGACATGCATGAAACCAAGGCTTTTTCGATCACAGAAGTCAACAAATGAGGGTGCCTGGGGACATGCAGGGCCTGGGTTTACCTCCACATCACCCGCGGAACAGAGGAGGAGTAGAATGAGGGTGCGGCTAAAGGCTATCAAAACTGGTCGCCTTGAGCGTTGGGAACAGAGAATAAAAGGAGCAGATTTCTGGGCATGGTAGAATATATTCAGGGCATAATGCGCAGACAGGGGTATGGTGGGGTGCGGGTACAGCGGAGGTAAGCCCAGGCACTGGGTGATGATGAGAGAGGTTGTATCTCTGGACATGCTGGTTGTAATGGGTGAGGTCACCGCATGTGTGGGAGGTGGGACAAAGGAGGTTCAGGGGTATGAAGAGTGAAACTAGTGGCTCCATTGTAAACTAAAACAATGATAACTAACCTGAACAACAGTATACAAGGCATATTGACATTTGAGAGAGACATACAGCGAGGCATACAGTAATCACAGGTGTTGAATTGGGAGAGCTAGCTAAAACAGTAGCTAAAACAGTAGGTGAGACAACAACAGCTAATCAGCTAGCACAACAACAGCAGGTAAAATGGCGATGACTAGGCAGGGAGGGGTCGGATTAACTACACACAGAGCCTGAGTGCTGCTGGGGCCGACAGATAAAACATAAACAAGCAGAATGGAGTACCGTGATTAATGGACAGTCCAGAGTGCATCAGCTATGTAGCCAAGTGATCAGTGTCCAGGGGGCAGCGGTGGATGGGGCAGGGAAGCTGGACTGGCGAGTATTATCCAGGTAAGGTAAAAGCCGCTAGCAGTGGCTAACAATGACTAAATAGCTTGTAGCTAGTTAGCTGGTTAGCTTCTTCAGGTTCTTGAGTGTGTTCTAAAAATTAAAAATAATAGCGATTCCGTATCACATTGGGTGAGGCAGGTTACCGGAAGGTATAAACAAATTAAAAATCGAAAAGAGATTGAAAGTAAATATGGGTCCAGTGAGTGTTTGGGACGCGGCGATTCAGACGGTTAGCAGGCCTGTGCTAACAAGCTAACAGTTAGTAGGCCGGGGCTAAACAAGGTAGCAGTTAGCGGACCGGGGCTAAACAAGCTAGCAGTTAGCAGGCCGAATTAGCAAGCAAGGAGATAGCAAGGGCTAGAAAGTTAGCCTTTGGGGGGCGTCGCGATGGGGTGAGTCTGTTTATGCCTCTTCATGCGGTGACATCGATAGACCGGTCGTGGGTCCGGATATTGTAGCCCAGGAGTATGCTTCGGTGGTAGCACAGGAGCTCTGGCCGGGCTAGCTTCAAGCTAAGTGGGTGGAAACGCTAGCCAGGAGTAATCATCTGGGGTTGCGGTTAGCTAGTTAGCTAGTTGTGAAGATCCAGCTGAAAATGTTCCGTTTACGGTGGGAATCCGGGGATAAAAAAAAAATATATATATATAGGTCCGTTATGCTCTGGTTAGAGTCGCGTTGTTCGAGCTGGCGAGAGCTTTCCGAGCTAAAGGTTAGCTGATGACCGGTTAGCTGAAGACCGCTAGCAATGGTTTGTTGACTGATACCTGGTAGTTAGCTGGCTAGCTTCAGTTGAGGGGATCCAAAATGTTCTCTTTTATCCTCTAGAGAGGGGGTAACTGCTCTCTTTTATCCTCTAGAGAGGGGGTAACTGCTCTCTTTTATCCTCTAGAGAGGGGTAACTGCACTCTTTTATCCTCTAGAGAGGGGGTAACTGCTCTCTTTTATCCTCTAGAGAGGGGGTAACTGCTCTCTTTTATCCTCTAGAGAGGGGGTAACTGTTCTCTTTTATCCTCTAGAGAGGGGTAACTGTTCTCTTTTATCCTCTAGAGAGGGGGTAACTGTTCTCCTCTAACCCTCTAGAGAGGGGGTAACTGCTCTCTTTTATCCTCTAGAGAGGGGGTAACTGTTCTCCTCTAACCCTCTAGAGAGGGGGTAACTGCTCTCTTTTATCCTCTAGAGAGGGGGTAACTGTTCTCTTTTATCCTCTAGAGAGGGGTAACTGTTCTCTTTTATCCTCTAGAGAGGGGGTAACTGCTCTCCTCTAACCCTCTAGAGAGGGGGTAACTGCTCTCTTTTATCCTCTAGAGAGGGGGTAACTGTTCTCTTTTATCCTCTAGAGAGGGGGTAACTGCTCTCCTCTAACCCTCTAGAGAGGGGGTAACTGCTCTCTTTTATCCTCTAGAGAGGGGGTAACTGCTCTCTTTTATCCTCTAGAGAGGGGGTAACTGCTCTCTTTTATCCTCTAGAGAGGGGGTAACTGCTCTCTTTTATCCTCTAGAGAGGGGGTAACTGCTCTCTTTTATCCTCTAGAGAGGGGGTAACTGCTCTCTTTTATCCTCTAGAGAGGGGGTAACTGCTCTCTTTTATCCTCTAGAGAGGGGGTAACTGCTCTCTTTTATCCTCTAGACCCTCTTTTAGAGAGGGGGTAACTGTTCTCTTTTATCCTCTAGAGAGGGGGTAACTGTTCTCTTTTATCCTCTAGAGAGGGGGTAACTGCTCTCTTTTATCCTCTAGAGAGGGGGTAACTGCTCTCCTCTAACCCTCTAGAAAGGGGGTAACTGCTCTATTTTATCCCTCTAGAGAGGGGGTAACTGCTCTCCTCTAACCCTCTAGAGAGGGGGTAACTGCTCTATTTTATCCCTCTAGAGAGGGGGTAACTGCTCTCCTCTAACCCTCTGGAGAGGGGGTAACTGCTCTCGTCTAACCCTCTAGAGAGGGGGTAGCTGCTCTCTTCTAGCCCTCTAGAAAGGGGGTAACTGCTCTCTTTTATCTCTCTAGAGAGAGGGGTAACTGCTCTCTTTTATCCCTCTAAAGAGGGGTTAACTGCTCTCTTTTATCCCTCTAGAGAGGGGGTAACTGTTCTCCTCTAACCCTCTAGAGAGGGGTTAACTGCTCTCTTTTATCCCTCTAGAGAGGGGGTAACTGCTCTCTTTTATCCTCTAGAGAGGGGGTAACTGCTCTCTTTTATCCTCTAGAGAGGGGGTAACTGCTCTCTTTTATCCTCTAGAGAGGGGGTAACTGCTCTCTTTTATCCTCTAGAGAGGGGGTAACTGCTCTCTTTTATCCTCTAGAGAGGGGGTAACTGCTCTCTTTTATCCTCTAGAGAGGGGGTAACTGTTCTCTTTTATCCTCTAGAGAGGGGGTAACTGTTCTCCTCTAACCCTCTAGAGAGGGGTAACTGCTCTCTTTTATCCTCTAGAGAGGGGGTAACTGCTCTCCTCTAACCCTCTAGAGAGGGGGTAACTGCTCTCTTTTATCCTCTAGAGAGGGGGTAACTGCTCTCCTCTAACCCTCTGGAGAGGGGGTAACTGCTCTCGTCTAACCCTCTAGAGAGGGGGTAGCTGCTCTCTTCTAGCCCTCTAGAAAGGGGGTAACTGCTCTCTTTTATCCCTCTAGAGAGGGGGTAACTGCTCTCTTTTATCCCTCTAGAGAGGGGTTAACTGCTCTCTTTTATCCCTCTAGAGAGGGGGTAACTGTTCTCCTCTAACCCTCTAGAGAGGGGTTAACTGCTCTCTTTTATCCCTCTAGAGAGGGGGTAACTGCTCTCTTTTATCCCTCTAGAGAGGGGTTAACTGCTCTCTTTTATCCCTCTAGAGAGGGGGTAACTGTTCTCTTCTAGCCCTCTAGAGAGGGGGTAACTGCTCTCGTCTAACCCTCTAGAGAGGGGGTAGCTGCTCTCTTCTAGCCCTCTAGAGAGGGGGTAACTGCTCTCGTCTAACCCTCTAGAGAGGGGGTAGCTGCTCTCTTCTAGCCCTCTAGAGAGGGGGTAACTGCTCTCGTCTAACCCTCTAGAGAGGGGGTAGCTGCTCTCTTCTAGCCCTCTAGAGAGGGGGTAACTGCTCTCGTCTAACCCTCTAGAGAGGGGGTAGCTGCTCTCTTCTAGCCCTCTAGAGAGGGGTTAACTGCTCTCTTTTATCCCTCTATAGAGGAAAGTAACTGCTCTCTTTTATCCCTCTAGAGAGGGGTTAACTGCTCTCTTTTATCCTCTAGAGAGGGGGTAACTGCTCTCTTTTATCCCTCTAGAGAGGGGGTAACTGCTCTCTTTTATCCCTCTATAGAGGGGGTAACTGCTCTCTTTTATCCTCTAGAGAGGGGGTAACTGCTCTCTTTTATCCTCTAGAGAGGGGGTAACTGTTCTCTTTTATCCCTCTAGAGAGGGGGTAACTGTTCTCTTTTATCCCTCTAGAGAGGGGGTAACTGTTACTCCTTACTGTTATTAGCCCATAGAGACACATTGAATAACAGATAGTCCTTACTGTTATTAGCCCATAGAGACACATTGAATAACAGACAGTCCTTACTGCTATTAGCCCATAGAAACACATTGAATAACAGATAGTCCTTACTGCTATTAGCCCATAGAAACACAGTGAATAACAGACAGTCCTTACTGCTATTAGCCCATAGAAACACATTGAATAACAGACAGTCCTTACTGCTATTAGCCCATAGAAACACATTGAATAACAGATAGTCCTTACTGCTATTAGCCCATAGAAACACAGTGAATAACAGATAGTCCTTACTGCTATTAGCCAATAGAAACACATTGAATAACAGATAGTCCTTACTGTTATTAGCCAATAGAAACACATTGAATAACAGATAGTCCTTACTGCTATTAGAAACACATTGAATAACAGATAGTCCTTACTGCTATTAGAAACACATTGAATAACAGATAGTCCTTACTGCTATTAGCCCATAGAGACACATTGAATAACAGATAGTCCTTACTGTTATTAGAAACACATTGAATAACAGACAGTCCTTACTGCTATTAGAAACACATTGAATAACAGACCCTTACTAGAAACACATTGAATAACAGACAGTCCTTACTGCTATTAGCCCATAGAAACACATTGAATAACAGATAGTCCTTACTGCTATTAGAAACACATTGAATAACAGATAGTCCTTACTGCTATTAGCCAATAGAAACACATTGAATAACAGATAGTCCTTACTGCTATTAACCCATAGAGACACATTGAATAACAGACAGTCCTTACTGCTATTAGAAACACATTGAATAACAGATAGTCCTTACTGCTATTAGCCCATAGAAACACATTGAATAACAGATAGTCCTTACTGCTATTAGAAACACATTGAATAACAGATAGTCCTTACTGCTATTAGCCCATAGAAACACATTGAATAACAGATAGTCCTTACTGCTATTAGAAACACATTGAATAACAGATAGTCCTTACTGCTATTAGAAACACATTGAATAACAGATAGTCCTTACTGCTATTAGCCCATAGAAACACATTGAATAACCGATAGTCCTTACTGTTATTAGCCCATAGAAACACATTGAATAACAGATAGTCCTTACTGCTATTAGCCCATAGAAACACATTGAATAACAGATAGTCCTTACTGCTATTAGCCAATAGAAACACATTGAATAACAGACAGTCCTTACTGCTATTAGCCCATAGAAACACATTGAATAACAGATAGTCCTTACTGCTATTAGCCCATAGAAACACATTGAATAACAGATAGTCCTTACTGCTATTAGCCAATAGAAACACATTGAATAACAGATAGTCCTTACTGCTATTAGCCCATAGAAACACATTGAATAACAGATAGTCCTTACTGCTATTAGCCCATAGAGACACATTGAATAACAGATTCACTACATGGAACAACAAAGTGTCTGAAGTGTCTGTAGTGTCTGAAGTGTCTGAAGTGTCTGAAGTGTCTGTAGTGTCTGTAGTGTCTGTAGTGTCTGTAGTGTCTGTAGTGTCTGTAGTGTCTGAAGTGTCTGAAGTGTCTGTAGCGTCTGTAGTGTCTGTAGTGTCTGTAGTGTCTGAAGTGTCTGTAGTGTCTGTAGTGTCTGTAGTCTGAAGTGTCTGTAGCGTCTGTAGTGTCTGTAGTGTCTGTAGTGTCTGAAGTGTCTGTAGTGTCTGAAGTGTCTGTAGTGTCTGTAGTGTCTGTAGTGTCTGTAGTGTCTGTAGTGTCTGTAGTGTCTGAAGTGTCTGCAGTGTCTGAAGTGTCTGTAGTGTCTGTAGTGTCTGAAGTGTCTGAAGTGTCTGTAGTGTCTGTAGTGTCTGAAGTGTCTGTAGTGTCTGTAGTGTCTGTAGTGTCTGTAGTGGCTGTAGTGTCTGTAGTGTCTGAAGTGTCTGTAGTGTCTGTAGTGTCTGTAGTGTCTGTAGTGTCTGTAGTGTCTGAAGTGTCTGTAGTGTCTGTAGTGTCTGTAGTGTCTGTAGTGTCTGTAGTGTCTGTAGTGTCTGAAGTGTCTGTAGTGTCTGTAGTGTCTGAAGTGTCTGAAGTGTCTGTAGTGTCTGTAGTGTCTGTAGTGTCTGTAGTGTCTGTAGTGTCTGAAGTGTCTGTAGTGTCTGTAGTGTCTGTAGTGTCTGAAGTGTCTGAAGTGTCTGTAGTGTCTGTAGTGTCTGTAGTGTCTGAGGTGTCTGTAGTGTCTGTAGTGTCTGTAGTGTCTGTAGTGTCTGAAGTGTCTGTAGTGTCTGTAGTGTCTGTAGTGTCTGTAGTGTCTGTAGTGTCTGAAGTGTCTGACGTATCACAAGTGTCTGTAGTGTCTGTCCTGTATCTGAGAGATGTTTACATGTATTTATCCCTTTATTTATCTACACTAAACTATCTCCGTATATATTTGATATATTTCCATACATAGTTTTAACTGGTCCCAGGAACATTCAGACTAGTCTTGTGGGGTTTGGTCACATTGGTGTGTATCCCAAACCGTTCTAACGCTACATACAGAAGTTGGCAGATCAGCTGTATCGATTTCAGACGAGTATTGAGTCGCTACCTTTCCACAGATGGGTCAAAATAGTTTCTGTAGTGGTCATAGTAGCGTGTAGCCCAAACCGTTTGGACGCTACAGACGTTTTTCGTGAGAAGATCACATTTTTGGGGGTTTGTCTCATGGTCTGACGAACACCACTCTGGCTCTAGCTTTCAGGCGGAAGTGGTGGATTGAGACGCAGCCCAAAACACAGATACACTCCAAATACAAAAGTATATTTAGGTTTTCATCCACACCCATCGCTGACTGGTGTATATAAATTTAGCACATAGCCATGCAATCTCCATAGACATTTGGCAGTCGAATGGCCTTACTGAAAAGCTCAGTGAGATTCAATGTGGCACTGTCATATGATGCCACCTTTCCAACAAGTAAGTTGGTCAAATTTCTGCTCTGCTAGACCTGCCCAGTTAACTGTAAGTGTTGTTATTGTGAAGTGGAAACGTCTAGGAGTAACAAGGCTTAGTAGTGGTAGGCCACACAAGCTCACACAACGGGACCGCCGAGTCCTGAAGCACATAGCATCACTCACTACCGAGTTCCAAACTGCCTCTTGTAGCAACATCAGCACAATAACTGTTCGTAGGGTGCTTCATGAAATGGGTTTCCATGGCCGAGCAGCTGCACACAAACTTAAGATCACCATGTGCAATGCCAAGCGTCGGCTGGAGTGATGTAAAGCTCGCCGCTATGGACTCTGGGCAGTGGAAATCCGTTCTCTGGAGTGATGAATCATGACTGCTGGAGCACGTGCTACGGGTGGGTGTTGTTATCGTGACAAATGATCTGAGGTAAGGCGGAGCTTTACCTAGCAAAGATTTATAGATGACCTGGAGCTAGTGGGTCTGGCAACGAATATGTAGCGAGGGCCAGCTGACTAGAGCATACAGGTCACAGTGGTGGGTGATATAAGGGGCTTTGGTGACAAAACAGATGGCACTGTGATAAACTGCATCCAGTTTGCTGAGTAGAGTATTGGAAGCTATTTTGTAAATGACATCGCCGAAGTCGAGGATCGGTCAGTTTTACTAGGGTAAGTTTGGAGACGTGAGTGAAGGAGGCTCTGTTGCGAAATAGGAAGCTGATTCTAGATTTGATTTTGGATTGGAGATGTTTGATATGAGTCTGGAAGGAGAGTTTACAGTCTAGCCAGACACCTAGGTATTTGTAGTTGTCCACATACTGTAGGTCAGAACCGTCCAGAGTAGTGATGCTAGTTGTGCGGGCAGGTACGGGCAGTGAACGGTTGAAAAGCATGCATTTGTTTTTACTAGCGTTTAAGAGCAGTTGGAGGCCACGAAAGGAGTGTTGTGTGGCTTTGAAGCTCATTTGGAGGTTAGATAGCACAGTGTCCAAAGAAGGGCCAGATGTATACAGAATAGTGTTGTCTGCGTAGGGGTGGATCAGGGAATCACCAGCAGCAAGAGTGACATCGTTGATATACACAGAGAAAAGAGTCAGCCCGAGAATTGAACCCTGTGGTTCCCCCATAGAGACTGCCAGCGGTCCGGACAACAGGCCCTCCGATTTGACACACTGAACTCTGTCTGCGAAGTAGTTGGCAGTCATTTGAGAAACCAAGGCTGTTGAGTCTGCCGATAAGAATCCGGTGATTGACAGAGTCGAAAGCCTTGGCCAGGTCGATGAAGACGGCTGCACAGTACTGTCTTTTATCGATGGCGGTTATGATGTCATTTAGTACCTTGAGTGTGGCTGAGGTGCACCCATTACCAGCTCGGAAACCGGATTGCACAGTGTAGAAGGTACAGTGGGATTCGAGATGGTCAGTGATCTGTTTGTTGACTTGGCTTTCAAAGACTTTAGAAAGGCAGGGCAGGATGGATATAGGTCTATAACAGTCTAGGGTGTCAACCACTTTGAAGAGGGGGATGACTGCGGCAGCTTTCCAAACTTTAGGGAAGTTAAACAGGATAGTAATAGGGGTTGCAACAATGGCAGCGGATAGTTTTAGAAAGAGAGGGTCCAGATTGTCTAGCCCAGCTGATTTGTACTGCTCCAGGTTATGCAGCTCTTTTAGAACATCAGCTATCTGGATTTGGGTGAAGGAGAAGCTCGGGCATGTAGCTGCGGGGGGGGGGCAGAGCTGTTTGCCGGGGATGGGGTAGCCAGGAGGAAACATGAGCAGCCGTAGAGAAATGCTTCTTGAAATTCTCGATTATCTGTGGTGACAGTGTAACCTAGCCTCAGTGCAGTGGGCAGCTGGGAGGAGGTGCTCTTGTTCTCCATGGACTTCACAGTGTCCCAGAACTTTTTGGAGTTGGAGCTACAGGATGCAAATTTCTGCCTGAAGAAGCTGGCCTTAGCTTTCCTGACTGACTGCGTGTATTGGTTCCTGACTTCCCTGAACAGTTGCATATCGCGGGGACTATTCAATGCTATTGCAGTCCTTTTTTGAAAGGGGCATGCTTATTTAAGATGGTGAGGAAATTACTTTTAAAGAACGACCAGGCATCCTCTACTGACAGGATGAGGTCAATATCCTTCCAGGATACCCGGGCCAGGTCGATTAGAAAGGCCTGCTCGCAGAAGTGTTTTAGGGAACGTTTGACAGTGATGAGGGGAAATAGGTAAGACAACCACATATCACAGTCACATTTTGCATTACTAAAATTATGTTCAATACTTCCTAAACAAACACAATATTATTATGTGCGCAAAAATGAGCTTTTAGAAATGAGCTTCGTGTCTCTGACAGAGTAGAGATAATCATCCAATTCAAATGATATTTTATATTTATTTATGCAATACAGCAATTTAGTTTTGGGATGATTTTGTTTAGTTTTTCTAATGTTGTAAATATGAGTCCTTTGATTGGTTGATGATTTTTGTATTTAAATGTTTTCTTTTGAAGCAGTGTTGGTGTCCAACACCAGCTGACTGCGAGGGCTCGTTTCTGGGCCCAGCTCTTGGGTTTGAAGTGCTCTAAATGGGAGACTTGAATTTGGACTTGAATTTAATTCAAGTGTAGCCAAAATGTAGCTGATCTTTTTTGTATTTCCAGTACCACTGGAAAGAGACCTAATTCTGACACTCGGGAGCCCCTAATACAGGTATGTCCCGAGTGGCAGAGCGGTCTAAGACACTACAGACACCCTGCTTCGAATCCAGGCTTGGCCCAGATCGTCCGGGTTTGGCTGGTGTAGGCTGTCATTGTAAATAAAGAATTTGTTTAGACAGCATCAGAGTAATCCTTAGTGAACAGTAACTACAGAGATCATACATCCATACAGATAGAATCAGAGTTATCCTCAGAGATCATACATCCATACAGATAGAATCAGAGTTATCCTCAGAGATCAGACATCCATACAGATAACATCAGAGTTATCCTCAGAGATCAGACATCCATACAGATAACATCAGAGTTATCCTCAGAGATCAGACATCCATACAGATAACATCAGAGTTATCCTCAGAGATCAGACATCCATACAGATAACATCAGAGTTATCCTCAGAGATCAGACATCCATACAGATAACATCAGAGTTATCCTCAGAGATCAGACATCCATACAGATAACATCAGAGTTATCCTCAGAGATCAGACATCCATACAGATAACATCAGAGTTATCCTCAGAGATCAGACATCCATACAGATAACATCAGAGTTATCCTCAGAGATCAGACATCCATACAGATAACATCAGAGTTATCCTCAGAGATCAGACATCCATACAGATAACATCAGAGTTATCCTCAGAGATCAGACATCCATACAGATAACATCAGAGCTATCCTCAGAGATCAGACATCCATACAGATATCAGAGTTATCCTCAGAGATCAGACATCCATACAGATAACATCAGAGTTATCCTCAGAGATCAGACATCCATACAGATAACATCAGAGTTATCCTCAGAGATCAGACATCCATACAGATAACATCAGAGTTATCCTCAGAGATCAGACATCCATACAGATAGAATCAGAGTTATCCTCAGAGATCATACATCCATACAGATAGAATCAGAGTTATCCTCAGAGATCAGACATCCATACAGATAACATCAGAGTTATCCTCAGAGATCAGACATCCATACAGATAACATCAGAGTTATCCTCAGAGATCATACATCCATACAGATATCAGAGTTATCCTCAGAGATCAGACATCCATACAGATAACATCAGAGTTATCCTCAGAGATCAGACATCCATACAGATAACATCAGAGTTATCCTCAGAGATCAGACATCCATACAGATAACATCAGAGTTATCCTCAGAGATCAGACATCCATACAGATATCAGAGTTATCCTCAGAGATCAGACATCCATACAGATATCAGAGTTATCCTTAATGAACATCTTTCCCATAAACCCATAACTTCACAGATCTTCATTGTAAAGGGTTTAAACACTGTTTTCCATGCTTGTTCAATGAACCATAAACAATTAATGAACATGCACCTGTGGAACGGTCGTTTAGACACTAACAGCTTACAGATGGTAGGCAATTAAGGTCACAGTTATGAAAACTTACGACACTAAAGAGACCTTTCTACGGACTCGGAAAAACACCAAAAGAAAGATGCCCAGGGTCCCTGCTCATCTGCGTGAACGTGCCTTTGGCATGCTGCAGGGAGGCATGAGGACTGAAGATGTGGCCAGGGCAATAAATTGCAATGTCCGTACTGTGAAATGCATAAGACAGCGCTACAGCGAGAAAGGACAGTCAGCTGATCGTCTGTAACAAAACCTGCATGGGATCGGTACATCTGAACATCACACCTGTGGGACAGGTACAAAATGGCAACAACAACTACCCGAGTTACACCAGGAACGCACAATCCCTCCATTAGTGCTCAGGCTGTCCGCAATAGGCTGAGAAAGGCTGGACTGAGGGCTTGTAGGCCTGTTGTAAGGTAGTTCCTCACCAGACATCACCGGCAACAACGTCGCCTATGGGCACAAACCCCCATCGTTGGACCAGACAGGACTGGCAAAAAGTGCTCTTCACTGACGAGTCGTGGTTTTGTCTCACCAGGGGTGATGGTCGAATCGTGTTGGTCCTCGAAGGAATGAGCGTTACACCGAGGCCTGTACTCTGGAGCAGGATCAATTTGGAGGTGGAGGGCCTGTCATGGTCTGGGGCAGTGTGTCACAGCATCATCAGACTGAGCTTGTTGTCATTGCAGGCAATTTCAACGCTGTGCGTTACAGGGAAGACATCCTCCTCCCTCATGTCCTGCAGGCTCATCCATTTCACAAGCATTTCGCTACACTCGCATTAACATCTGCTAACCATGTGTATGTGACAAATAAAATTTGATTTGATTTGATCCTGGCATGACAATGCCACCAGCCATACTGCTCGTTCTGTGCGTGATTTTCTGCAAGACAGGAATGTCAGTCTTCTGCCATGGCCAGCGAAGAGCCCAGATCTCAATCCCATTGAGCACGTCTGGGTCCTGTTGGATCGGAGGGTGAGGGCTAGGGCCATTCCCCCAGAAACTTACAGGTGCCTTGGTGGAAGAGTGGGATAACATCTCACAACTGGCAAATCTGGTGCAGTCCATGAGGAGGAGATTTACCACAGTACTTAATGCAGCTGGTGGCCACACCAGATACTGACTTACTTTTGATTTGAACCCCCTTCCTTTGTTCAGGGACACATTATTCCATTTCTGTTAGTCACATGTGTAACTTGTTCAGTTTATGTCTCAGTTGGACGGAGATAGACATGTTGTCCCCTCAGGAAATTGTCATTTTATCCTGGACCATTTTCCACTCAGCTCCACAGAACATATAATTTGTGCCGAGCCTACAGCTAACTGTCTCTCATGCAATGGTTGACAATGACGGTACACCCCTCTTTTCAGTGGTTGACAGTGACAGTACACTCCTCTTTTCAGTGGTTGACAGTGACAGTACACTCCTCTTTTCAGTGGTTGACAGTGACAGTACACTCCTCTTTTCAGTGGTTGACAGTGACAGTACACTCCTCTTTTCAGTGGTTAATAGTAACAGTACACTCCTCTTTTCAGTGGTTGATAGTAACAGTACACTCCTCTTTTCAGTGGTTGATAGTGACAGTACACCCCTCTTTTCAGTGGTTGACAGTGACAGTACACTCCTCTTTTCAGTGGTTGACAGTGACAGTACACTCCTCTTTTCAGTGGTTAATAGTAACAGTACACTCCTCTTTTCAGTGGTTGATAGTGACAGTACACTCCTCTTTTCAGTGGTTGACAGTGACAGTACACTCCTCTTTTCAGTGGTTGATAGTGACAGTACACCTCTCTTTTCAGTGGTTGATAGTGACAGTACACTCCTCTTTTCAGTGGTTGATAGTGATAGTACACCCCTCTTTTCAGTGGTTGATAGTGACAGTACACCCCTCTTTTCAGTAGTTGACAATGACAGTAATCAGAGGATTATATTATTATTAGCTCTTATAGATCATATCGGGCAAATAGGTCATATAGGTCATATAGATCATATAGGTCAAATAGGTCATATAGGTCAAATAGGTCATATAGGTCTTATAGGTCAAATAGGTCATATAGGTCAAATAGGTCATATAGGTCAAATAGGTCATATAGGTCAAATAGGTCAAATAGATCATATATATCATATAGGTCAAATAGGTCATATAGGTCAAATAGGTCATATAGGTCAAATAGGTCATATAGGTCAAATAGGTCATATAGGTCATATAGGTCAAATAGGTCATATAGGTCATATAGGTCAAATAGGTCATATAGGTCAAATAGGTCATGTAGGTCATATAGGTCATATAGGTCAAATAGGTCATATAGGTCATATAGGTCAAATAGGTCATATAGGTCATATAGGTCAAATAGGTCATGCCTGAGTCTATTAGTGTTAATAATAATTTAATGAACATGAGTAGGAATGCACCATACTTTATGTACCATTTGAAACAAATAAAAAATATATTCATTCAGAGATGTGCCCATCTACATGACTGATGAAATTATCTGGATCTGTGCGTGGTTACCCTGTTCTGAGTTAAAGGCCAAAAATATTTCTGCATGCAATGCCTCTTGGGTGGATTAGGATGCTAATTAAAAACATTTTATGTTGAGGAGTAGGCATTGGTCTGAAGCCGGAAAAAGAAAGAAAATCCACAATGTTGCCGTCCCAGATGCAAGAACTCTTTGATTCCCCGGGGGAGTGGCACGCTTGATGCATGTACACAAACTGTTCCCAACCATCAACACCCGGACACAAAACGACTCGTGGTTCATATCGGATCCAATGATGTCATGCAAGTGAAATCAGGAAAAGCTTAAATCCAATTTCAAAACATATTTTCGAGACCATCCAGGAGTCAGGGAAACAACCCAATGAAGCAGTTCTATGTAACTTATATCTATACCAATTTGTGCCAGCCCTATAGCATCTCAAACCAGCGTGGTCGTTCTGGTAATATCTGATACTTGGTTAAATAATGATGTTCCGGACTCAGATGTATCTCTGAGTTGGCAGAGGTGATGCGATCGTGTAACGGTCGCTGTCGGTGGAAGAAGAAGACAACCCACCCAACTCACGCCCGACCATACTAAAACAAATCCCCGACCACACTAAAACAAAGCTCGACCATACTAAAACAAATCCCGACCACACCAAAACAAATCCCCTACCACACTAAAACAAAGCTCCGACCATACTAAAACAAATCCCCGACCACACTAAAACAAAACAAATCCGACCACACTACCACACTAAAACAAAGCCACACTCAAATCGACCACACTAAAACAAACTAAAACAAATCCCGACCACACTAAAACAAAGCCCCACCACACTGTAACAAAGCTCAAAGCTCAGCCCACACTAAAACAAATCTGACCACACTATCTCAACCTCAGTCGCTAAACAATTTGAATGTCTTGTCCTAAATGTGGGCCTTGGTATTAACGCCCAATTTACACTAGTGGGAATGTATCACCCTCCCTCCGCCTCAACATGTGCTCTTAGCCAATTGTATGACTTGCTATCTACGATGCCAAATCTGAATTATTCATTTTGGCTGATCATAATCTGGATTGTTTAATGCCAGCTTCTGATAGGCTGAAAGATATCTGCATTGAGCTAAATCTAACTCAGCTGTAAACTGAACTAAACTCGCCCCAACTTTAAACACCCTGAAAAATTGACTCTAGAGATTATTTTGACAAACACCTCTCATAAGTATAAAGCCAATGGAAATATAGCTAATTTGTTCAGTGACCATTGTCTCGCTGCCTGCCGAAGAGATGAAAAACTACCTAAATCTCGCCCTCACATTACTACAAAGACACATTTTAGGAATTTTAATGAGCAACAATTCTTGTCTGATCTGGGATTGTGTGAATGGGGGGGTTGAGTTAGATATCTCTGACTCAAATCAGGCCCTAAATTGTTTTACTTCATTGTTTAACTCTATTGCAGATAAGCATGTTTCGTTCAAGAAACTAAGATTTAAAGGAGAGAGCTAATCCATAGTTCACGCATGAACTATCAGAGGAACTTCAGGAGACAATTGTAACTTGGGATAAAGCAAGTCTGACTGGCAGTCCTTCAGACACTTGAGAAACAGATGTCTATCTCTGGTTAGAAATGGAAAAAAAAAACATACTTCTTGAACTGTGTATCTGAGAACGGTGGGAATCCAGCGGCCTTCAGGAAGGTAGTCAAATCTCTGAAACAAAACCTAACACAACTAGCCCAGATTTCCCAGCTAGCCCAGATTACCCAGCTAGCCCAGTTAACACAACTAGCCAAGATTACCCAGCTAGCCCAGCTAACACAACTAGCCCAGATTACCCAGCTAGGCCAGAACACAACTTTACCCAGCTAGCCCAGCTAACACAACTAGCCCAGATTACCCAGCTAGCCCAGCTAGCCAACTAGTTGTTTCAAAATGGAGGTCACCAACAAACGTTTTCAATGCTGCAAGAGCGGTGTTTAATTTTGCTCCCTTTCGGGACAACGTGGACCGTCTGGTCATTCAATGTAGCAACTGTTTGCTTGTAGAGGACTACAGAGCTGAAGTGGGCTACTCTTAGTAAACCAGTAGTGAACCTACACACGCTACTGGGGAATCCATGCCCACCTACTTTCTCTTCTATTCCAGTAGCTGGAGTCCTTTACTTACCTCGGGCCGGATTACAGAGATCGATACATTCCCAGATACACATTTCTAATTTTCACTGAAGTACTAACTGCCTTATTGAAGAACAATTTTTTTTAAATCCACTGCTCACTTGATCCCTTTTTTGCTTTCTGCACCGCTTATTGCAGAATCATTAGCATATATGTTTTACTTGACAATTGTTTCTGGGGTTATCCCCACAAAGGCGGAGGTCCTTCTGACTTGAAAAGCTACCTTCCGTCATTGTAAATAAGAATTTGTTCTTCAACTGGCTTGCCTAGTTAAATAAAGGTTAAATAAAATTTAAATTAGACATTGGAACTGTAACCTTAGTTTCCACTCACTGACCCCAAAAATTGTGTTATGAAATAAAACAAATTCTCAATGACATCCAGTATCTTCAGAAATTATTCAGACCCCTTGACTTATTCCACATTTTGTTAGGTTACAGCCTGATTCTAAAAATGGATTAAATAAAAACTATTCCTCAGCAATCTACACGCAATACCCCATAATGACAACAAAAATAAATCTAAAAATCTAAAGAAATACCTTATTTACGTACGTAATTATTCAGACCCTTTGCTATGAGACTTTGAAATTGAGCTCAGGTGCATCCTGTTTCCATTGATCATCCTTGAGATGTTTCTACAACTTGATTGGAGTCCACCTGTGGTAAATTTTATTGATTGGACATGATTTGGAAAGGCACTCATCTGTCTATGTAAGGTTCCACAGTTGACAGTGCGTTTCAGAGCAAAAACCAAGCTATGAGATCGAAGGAATTGTCCGTAGAGCTTCGAGACAGTATTGTGTCGAGGCACAGATCTGGGGAAGGTTACCAAAACATTTCTGCAGCATTGAATGTCCCCAAGAACACAGTGGCCTCCATCATTCTTAAATGGAAGGCGTTTCGAACAACGAAGACTCTTCCTAGCGCTGGCCTCCCCAGCCAAACTGAGCAATCGGGGGAGAAGAGCCTTGGTCAAGGAGGTGAGCAAGAACCCAATGGTCTTTCTGACAGAGCTCTAGAGTTCCTCTGTGGAGATGGGAGAACATTCCAGAAGGACAACCATCTCTGCAGTACTCCACAAATCAGGCCTTTATGGTAGAGTGGCCAGACAGAAGCCGCTCCTCAGTAAAAGGCACATGACAGCCCGCTTTGAGTTTGCCAAAAGGCACCTAAAAACTCTCAGACCATGAGAAACAAAATTCTCTGCTCTGATGAAACCAAGATTGAACTCTTTGGCCTGACTGCCAAGCGTCACGTCTGGAGGAAACCTGGCACCATCCCTACAGTGAAGCATGGTGGTGGCAGAATTATGCTGTGGGGATGTTTTTCAGTGGCAGGGACTGGAAGACTAGTCAGGATCGAGACAAAGATGAACGGGGCAAAGTACAGAGAGATCCTTGACAAAAACCTACTCCAGAGCACTCAGGACATTGGACTGGAGTGAAGGTTCACCTTCCAACAGGATAACGACCCTAAACACACAGCCAAGACAACGTAGGAGTGGCTTCGGGACAAGTCTGTGAATGTCATTGAGTGGCCCAGAGTGCCTGGGGTGGCCCAGGCGGACTTGAACCCGATCGAACATCACTGGAGATACCTGAAAATAGCTGTGCAGCAATGCTCCCCATCCAACCTGACAGAGCTTGAGAGGATCTGCAGAGAAGAATGGGAGAAACTCCCCAAATACAGGTGTGCCAAGTTTGTAGCCTCAAACCAAGAAGACTCGATGCTGTAATTGCTATTTAAAAAATTATATATATATATATTTTTTCTGCCATCTTTTTCAAGATGGAATTTGTATTTTATTTAACCTTTATTTAACTAGGCAAGGCAGTTGAGAACATATTCTTGTTTGCAATGACGGCCTACCCCGGCCAAACCCTAACCTGTACGACGCTGGGCCAATTGTGTGCCGCCCTATGGTACTCCTAATCACAGCCGGTTGTGATACAGCCTGGAATTGAACCAGGGTTTGTAGTGATGCCTCTAGCACAGAGATGCAGTGCCTTAGACCGCTGTGCCACCAGGGAGCTCAACTAAGGTTTCAAGTGTAGGGTCAACTCAGGTCAGCATTTCAGTGTAGAGTCAACCAAGGTCAGCATGTCAGTTTAGGGTCAACTCAGGTCAGGGTTCCAGTGTAGGGTCAACTCAGGTCATGGTTCCAGAGTAGGGTCAACTCAGGTTAGGGTTTCAGTGTAGGGTCAACCCAGGGTAGGGTTTCAGTGTAGGGTCAACTCAGGTCAGGGTTTCAGTGTACGGTCAATTCAGGTCAGGGTTTCAGTGTACGGTCAATTCAGGTCAGGGTTCCAGTGTACGGTCAACTCAGGTCAGGGTTCCAGTGTAGGGTCAACTCAGGTCAGGGTTCCAGTGTAGGGTCAACTCCGGTCAGGGTTCCAGTGTAGGGTCATGACAACAGATACTTGCTTTCTATGTGTTTCTACTGGTGCAGTTTAAATGTGCCTTTGCATCATTAGCACCATGTTCTCCATTGCTGTACCACTCATCCCATGTATATTATGTCGTGTCTTTACTATCATTGACTCGAAGACTTAGTTTTATCAAAGATTCTCTGTAATTAGTATTACGCGATTAGACTGATTAATCATGTAACCGTAATTACTAGGAAGTCGGGGCACCAAGGAAAAATATTTAGATTACAAAGTTATCATTTCCTAAAATAACTTTTCAGATATTTTATCTGATCAATTAGTCTTTGAATTCATGAATTATTTACTTTACCTCACGTTAGTCTCATTCCAAACGTCGTAAATTGTTGGTTATCTGCACAAACCCAGTCTTCACTATGAGTCATCCATACATCAATTGTCTTAAATCATTTATTTATTACTAATTTAGTAATTCACAGAAATGTCTAAACAAACAAACAAACAAGGTAAATGTGGTTACAAGAAATGATAGGAGAATGTGCCTAGTGGGCTAAAACCGGCATGGTGGCTTGTTAGATTAAAGGGAAAGTGGGGGTCGACTAAGAAGTCACTACAGAGTGATAATTATAACAATTAAAATGCTAATCCTTTGCACATGAATGCTCACTCTTTCGGGAACAATTGCAATCAATATATATATTTACGCTCAGTGTGTCGTCTTGATCGCTGGTGAAAAGTTAGTTTCTTTTGTAGAATTGTCCGTCTCTCGCCCTCTCTCTCTCTCTCTCTTGGTTAGAGTGGATAGTTCAGAGTGACATTCATTAATTTGTTATAGAATGGATGTTTTGGCGGTTGTCGTTCTTCGCGTTCAATGATACTGAATTCCTAGCTGCAGATGAGTAATTAATATCAAAGACTTGTTCTTATTCTGCCGGTATCGATAGTCTAAGAGTTTAACAACGTGGTATGGTTAAAAGATTCAGCAATGGTCTACAACCTTTGTACTCCCGTGATTGAGAGAAACATGGTCTGCAACCTTTAGCCATCTCAATAAATGAGGTAAGCTCGGTCTGCTGATCGAAAACCAGAGTGGGGGTTTAATTCGAAAGGGCCGAAAAGGTCTGTCCCAAGATGTCTGACCCTAACTGGGCTCAGGGGCGGTCCTCTGATTTAGTTCAAATCAAAAGGGAATTGTATTTTTCTTCATTAAACAGTCGAAAATCATATTACACCATTATTCAAACAGTATCATACTCACTCATTCATCTCATACAACAATTAGATGTAAACCTCATATCTGAGGCTATTATACAAACAGTATCATACTCACTCATTCATCTTATACAACAATTAGATGTAAACCTCATATCTGAGGCTATTGTATAAACAGCGTTATGGTAATGTGGCCACACCGTCTCCCATGAGCTTCCCCAAGTTGTGACAAACGGACCAGTTCGTAGCTGGATTCTTCACCGATCTTTTATACTTTCTCCGGAACATGAAATTTGTTCGTACCTCAAGTTCTGTGAGGTGGAAGGAATTCCTTTGCTCTCTATGAACATATACTGTCTCTATACTGTGTGTCCATGAGGAGATCCTCAGGAATTTACAACGTCTCTCTGACCACAGCAACCTAGTTGAAGGAGGCAAGGGGGAGGCAGGGAGAGGGGGATGGGGCTTGCTATACCCAAAGAGGCCAACGTCATGACAATTAGCTAACTCTATGGATTACCAAAATCCTCACGAACAAAACGTATTGCTACATGACATCTTCTCTGTCTCCTGTCTCATATATCCACTAGCTTCCGTTGATGCTGTCTCCTGTCTCATATATTCACTAGCTCCCGTTGATGCTGTCTCCTGTCTCATATATTCACTAGCTCCCGTTGATGCTGTCTCCTGTCTCATATATTCACTAGCTCCCGTTGATGCTGTCTCCTGTCTCATATATCCACTAGCTTCCGTTGATGCTGTCTCCTGTCTCACATATCCACTAGCTTCTGTTGATGCTGTCTCCTGTTGGTGCTGTCTCCTGTCTCATATATCCACTAGCTCCCGTTGATGCTGTCTCCTGTCTTATATATCCACTAGCTCCCGTTGATGCTGTCTCCTGTCTCATATATTCACTAGCTCCCGTTGATGCTGTCTCCTGTCTCATATATCCACTAGCTCCCGTTGATGCTGTCTCCTGTCTCATATATCCACTAGCTTCCGTTGATGCTGTCTCCTGTCTCATATATTCACTGTCTCCTGCTCCCACTAGTTGATGCTGTCTCCTGTCTCATATATCCACTAGCTCCCGTTGATGCTGTCTCCTGTCTTATATATCCACTAGCTCCCGTTGATGCTGTCTCCTGTCTCATATATCCACTAGCTTCCGTTGATGCTGTCTCCTGTCTCAAATATCCACTAGCTCCCGTTGATGCTGTCTCCTGTTGG
This sequence comes from Oncorhynchus tshawytscha, assembly GCF_018296145.1. NCBI lineage: Eukaryota > Metazoa > Chordata > Actinopteri > Salmoniformes > Salmonidae > Oncorhynchus > Oncorhynchus tshawytscha. The sequence goes on along the minus strand of NC_056430.1, from coordinate 395,494 downwards.
TGCTGTCTCCTGTCTCATATATCCACTAGCTTCCGTTGATGCTGTCTCCTGTCTCATATATCCACTAGCTCCCGTTGATGCTGTCTTCTGTCAATGCTGTCTCCTGTCGATGCTGTCTCTTGTCAATGCTGTCTCCTTTCTGCATGGCTTTCCCCCCCCTCTATATTCCCTTCTCCTCCACACAGATGATTACTGCACTTACCATGCTAACAATCTAATCGAGTTTCAATCACGTAACCGTGCCAACCCAATCGACTTATCTGATGAGAGGCTATAGCACCACTCAGGTTGGCTCTGACATTAATCACAGAGAGTACAGATCTGGGTTAGTTTGGAGACAAACAGTGGAGTGTCTCGCTCCTGGAGCTAATGATAGGCAAAACCATCAGAGAGAAAAACGGTTGATTTCTCTCTTAGTCACAAAGCACCCGATATCTCAAGTCACTGACAGCACGTCTAACTGTTCCTTGCCAATGACCTAGAAGACTGGAGGCTCTGCTTTAAGCACTGATGGTAAGATCATTTATGGTGCTATATGGGACCTTAACCTTTAACCCCTGCCCTTATCCTAACCTTAACCATTTAATGTGTTCAAAGTCACTAGGATCCTAAATAGCAATGACCGTAGATAACACATTTTGCTCGGAGCACTGTAGATTTAGTCAGTTCTTGCTTGGTTGTATGTTCTGACTAGAAGCAGAATGGTAAGGTACTGCAGCTGCTCTGGGCACTGAAGTAGACTTTGAGTCTTTGGTCCCGGGGTGGGATTAGTCACGTTGTTGTTTGTTGTTGTTGTTGGTCAGATGTTCTGTTCATCTCTCAGAGGCCAGAAGCTCCTCCTCTTTCTCATCACTTCATCCCAGATGAGTGTTACTCATCAGGTGCAAAACACCAGGGTAGAAAGTACAACTCCAATTTCACTATTCCAAAGACCTAAGTCTTTTAGAATGGCAGATTCTCATCTGATTAGGCTTTGACACTGTAAAACTGCTCCACTCATTCAGACCCTGGCTAAACTTACTCATCAGGTGTTAAAACACCATGGGAGAAAGTATGACTCCACCCTAAGGAGTTACACGCTGAGGACAGATGCTTTCCTATGACTTTAGAGTTGCAACGCTTCCTGAATTACTGATTGCCAAGTTAATTGACTATATTAGCGTCACTACAGTACACGGTTCGAATCCAGGCTGTATCACATCCGGGCCGTGATTGGGAGTCCAATAAGGAGGCGCACAATTGGCCCAGCGCAGTCCGAGTTTTGCCCGTGGTAGGCCATCATTGTAAATAAGAATTTGTTCTTAAACTGACTTGAGTAGATAAATAAAGGTTAAATAACAAATATAATAAAAATATTAAAATGTCAAATCTACGAGGTCCAGAAAAACTGCTGGTTTTCAATTCTACCCGATAATTAATTGCCCCCCCCATTGGTGTCCCAGGTCTTAAACAGGCACTGATTAGAGGGGAAGAATGTATAAAAGCAGTGGAACTGTCTTTCAGGTCCAGAAGGAAGTTTGAGGGCCCTATATATTCTCCATTGTGTTACTGTAAAGTGGTTGAACTGGATCAGATGATGACTGGACTGGAGTTCTGTATTCTAGTGTCCACAACAGCAGTCGTCTAGTTTGGGAAATGGTTAGAGCTCTTCTAAATCTTTTGCACTCCATAAAGATGTCGGCCCTATTCAGCAGAAAGCCTTATACATTGTTGAATGCAACTCTGAAAGCCACGGTCTGGCTCTGTGGTGCTCATCTTCATATCCACACCAACCACTGTTCTTATGATGAGGCTTATAATATGCTCTGTCTCTCTGTCTCAACATTTCAACTATAGATATAAGGAACTGTTAATATCAACATTTCAACTATAGATATATAGAACTATTTTTAAGAACATTTCAACTATAGATACATATAACTGTTTTTTTATCAACATTTCAACTATAGACATATAGAACTGTTTTTATCAACATTTCAACCATAGACATATAGAACTGTTTTTATCAACATTTCAACTATAGACATATAGAACTGTTTTTATCAACATTTCAACCATAGACATATAGAACTGGTGTGTATTTAGTAAGATCATTCTGAGATGATCATAAGACGTGATTAGACACGCTTGTGACAGGTTTTAAAATGCATTATAACTGCATGGTGATAATTCATTTAAAATGGATGCTGATTAGATGAGCAGCTTCCCAAGCTGTGCTGTATTTTGTTATTCATTTAAACACACACACACACACATACACACACACACACACACACACACACACAGAGCCTTCTGAGACAGTCACCCTTACATCCCAAGGTTTCAGGCAGACTCAGAGAGGCTAGGACTGATGGGTGAGTGTGCTGTGTGCTTGTGGCGTGTGTGTGTGTGTGTGTGTGTGTGTGTGTGTGTGTGTGTGTGTGTGTGTGTGTGTGTGTGTGTGTGTGTGTGTGTGTGTGAGTGGTAAATAACCTCCAGTCTTGCCTGCTCTGATGCCATGTCCAGCTAATATAATCATTTAACCTCTTTGCTTAGCACATATTAGCATCCTCATGTCATGTTTTGTAGGGTTTCCTGTAGTGGTTTCAGGTAATTAAGACAGATGACCAGTTTGAGTGGAACGACAGACCGACTTTATTTATTCATGCATGTCTTTTTAATATTCTGCGATGTATACTTAATATTGATGCTTTTAATTCTTACCCTGCCTCTGTTGTTTTTATTCATGAGCTACATTTATTTCCATAAACATTTAGCTTGATCAACATGCAGTTCCATCAACATGTAGTTCCAGTTCCATCAACATGTAGTTCCATCAACATGTAGTTCCATCAACATGTAGTTCCATCAACATGTAGTTCCATCAACATGTAGTTCCATCAACATGTAGTTCCATCAACATGTAGTTCCATCAACATGCAGCTCCATCAACATGTAGTTCTATCAACATTTAGCTTGATCAACATGTAGTTCCATCAACATGTAGTTCCATCAACATGTAGTTCCATCAACATGTAGTTCCATCAACATGTAGTTCCATCAACATGCAGCTCCATCAACATGTAGTTCTATCAACATTTAGCTTGATCAACATGTAGTTCCATCAACATGTAGTTCCATCAACATGTAGTTCCATCAACATGTAGTTCCATCAACATGTAGTTCCATCAACATGTAGTTCCATCAACATGTAGTTCCATCAACATGCAGCTCCATCAACATGTAGTTCTATCAACATTTAGCTTGATCAACATTTAGTTCCATCAACATGTAGTTCCATCAACATGTAGTTCCATCAACATGTAGTTCCATCAACATGTAGTTCCATCAACATTTAGTTCCATCAACATGTAGTTCCATCAACATGTAGTTCCATCAACATTTAGTTCCATCAACATGCAGCTCCATCAACATGTAGTTCTATCAACATTTAGCTTGATCAACATTTAGTTCCATCAACATGTAGTTCCATCAACATGTAGTTCCATCAACATGTAGTTCCATCAACATGTAGTTCCATCAACATGTAGTTCCATCAACATTTAGTTCCATCAACCACATTGCGTATAAAAATAGAACGTTATACTTTGGGGAAGTTGTCAAACAACACTCTGCTAGACAGTCAGTTCATTAGTTTCAGAGCTGTGGGGGAGCAGTCATTGAAATGTAGTCCCCTGCTGTTGAGCTGTTCTGCTTGAAAAGCACAAGGATGTTCGTTTTTAGCGTTAGCTTAATTTGCCCTTCCAAAGTCGTTACGCTTCAATCAAGGAGATTTAGATTCAAATTGGATCTTAATGTTTATGTTTGCATATTCTCCCTCCCATTATCATAAACAACGTCAACAAAAGCATTAGAATCATTTCCTTCTTACTTTTGTTACAAATATCAATTGGCTTTGAAAAACCCCATCATGGGCTCCATTTCATCTCAAAACAATTGTCATCCTGTGTGGCTCAGTTGGGTCCTGGTTTCCATTCCAGCTGAAGCCACATAAACAGAAGTATGATAACAACTCACAGTACTGTTAGTCACTTAGGGTAAAAGTGTCTGCTAAATAACGTAGATTGTATTTGTATACATTACCTAACCCATCTACCTAACAGCTCTTCTGAGAAGTTGGTATAGTGTGGAACACTAACAGTTGGTATAGTGTGGAACACTAACAGTTGGTATTCTTATGTGTGGAACACTAACAGTTGGTATAGTGTTATTGGAACACTAACAACGTTGGTATAGTGTGGAACACTAATATACAGTTGGTATAGTGTGGAACACTAACAGTTATTATAGTGTGGAACACTAACAGTTGCTATGTATAGTGTGGAACACTAACAGTTGGTATAGTGTGGAACACTAACAGGTTGGTATAATCAGCAGAGTGTGGAACACTAACAGTTGGTATAGTGTGGAACACTAACTGTTGGTATAGTGTGGAACACTAACATATTGGTATAATGTGGAACACTAAAAAAAACAAAGTTGGTATAGTGTGGAACACTAACAGTTGGTATAGTGTTTTAACACTAACAAAATCAAAAAGTTGGTATAGTGTGGAACACTTGACAGTTGGTATAGTGTGGAACACTAACAGTTGGTATAGTGTGGAAAATACTAACAGTTGGTATAGTGTGGAACACTAACAGTTGGTATAGTGTGGAACACTAACAGTTGGTATAGGCAAATGTGGAACTTACTAACAGTTGGTATAGTGTGGTAAGAGCATTGGCATGGCATAATTAAGCAATAAGGCCCGAGGAGGTGTGCTATATGGCCAATTTACCACAGTGAAGAGCTGTTCTTATGCATGACGCCTAGGAACAGACTGCCTGAATACAGCCCTTAGCCATGGTATGGGTTAACTGGCACCCTAGGAACAGTGGGGTGCCTCTATGGGGTGCTGGGGTTATAAACTGGTTACTGGTCTAACGTGGGGTTAATTCTAGGAACAGTGGGTTAACTGGTCTAGGAACAGTTTCCAAGTAACTAGTATGTTTTGTCATACCTGAGGCATACGTTCTGATATACCACAGGAACTTTTGGTCAGCCAATCAACATTCAGGTCTAGCTGGAACCACCCGGTTTATAAAACATTTATTCACTCACTAAAACTGGAAGTCACTTTGAATAAAAGCATTTAAAAAAATGCTATGTAATATTTGATTTGGAACGTGGGTGGGGACACGGTGTAGAGAGGCTGTTCAGGAACTCTGGTCTAACCCTGCCAAATCTCATTTACTTATAACAGGTTTAGGTCTAGGAACAAAAGAGATGGGTTAGGTCAGGAAGACTATTGAAAAAGCATTCCAGGTGAAGCTGGTTGGAACAGTGGGAATGCCAAGGAACAGTGGGTTAACGCAAAGCTGTCTTCAAGGCAAAGGGGGTGGGGTGGGTTAACTGGTCTACATTGAAGAATCTAAAATCTAGGAACATATTCAAAACAGCATTCTAGGAACAGCAAAAATACATATGGTCTAGGAACTGGGTTATCTCTTTAACTTCTAGGAACTGGGTTATAGATAATTATGGTGTCCTGTTTTATTTTACCTTTATGTAACTAGGCAAGTCAGTTAAGAACACATTCTTATTTACAACAGTGGGTTAACTGCCTAGGAACAGTGGGTTAACTGGTCTAGGAACAGTGGGTTAACTGGTCTAGGAACAGTGGGGTTAACTGGTCTAGGAACAGTGGGTTAACTGGTCTAGGAACAGTGGGTTAACTGGTCTAGGAACAGTGGGTTAACTGGTCTAGGAACAGTGGGGTTAACTGGTCTAGGAACAGTTGGTTAACTGGTCTAGGAACAGTGGGTTAACTGGTCTAGGAACAGTGGGGTTGGGTTAACTGGTCTAGGAACAGTGGGTTAACTGGTCTAGGAACAGTGGGGTTAACTGGTCTAGGAACAGTGGGTTAACTGGTCTAGGAACAGTGGGTTAACTGGTCTAGGAACAGTGGGTTAACTGGTCTAGGAACAGTGGGTTAACTGGTCTAGGAACAGTGGGGTTAACTGGTCTAGGAACAGTGGGTTAACTGGTCTAGGAACAGTGGGTTAACTGGTCTAGGAACAGTGGGTTAACTGGTCTAGGAACAGTGGGTTAACTGGCCTAGGAACAGTGGGTTAACTGGTCTAGGAACAGTGGGTTAACTGGTCTAGGAACAGTGGGTTAACTAGTCTAGGAACAGTGGGGTTAACTGGTCTAGGAACAGTGGGTTAACTGGTCTAGGAACAGTGGGTTAACTACCTGTTCAGGGGCAGAACGACAGATTTGTACATTGGCAGCGTGGGGATTTGATCTGGCATCTTTTCAGTTATTAGTCCAACAGTCCAACACTAACCACTAGGTTACCCTGCTAATTTGATTTCCTCGGACATCGACCTCATGGGGTTAACCTGTCTCTTCCCCTCCAAGTGGATTTAACAAGTGACATCAATAATGGATCATAGCTTTCACCTGGATTCACCTGGTCAGTCTGTCATGGAAAGAGCAGGTGTTCATAATGTTTTGTACACTCAGTGTATTTGTTTACATTGTTCTGCCGTGGACACTATAGGTAGCTGTATGTCATTGTTCTCTGTGACAGAGAGTCCTTTATTGATTCATGCAAAATAGTTATTTTTCCCATGTTCAAATGCAGTCGTACAATGGTTTTGGTAGACACACACATTCAAACACACACGCACAGACACAGACTCAAACACTCAGAGTACGCACGCATGCACACACACACACACACACCAGTTTTCAGAACAAAATTCTGTAATTCGCTGAGGAGTTGCTGCTGCTGCTATACAGTTGTCTCCCTGTACTCACAAAGCAGTGTGTGTGTGTGTGAGTGCGTGCGTGCGTGTGTGCGTGTGTCTGTGCGTGTGTGCGTGTGTGTGCGTGTGTGTGTGTGTGTGTGTGTGTGTGTGTGTGTGTGTACCCCATAATGTCACACAGACAAATTAATCACTAAAGACTTAAAATGGCCCAAACACACACGCACAGTCATGAAGAAGGAACGACGATGCCTATTCCCCCTCCCCTTCAGAGGTTGAAAAGGTTTGGCACGGGTCCTCAAATCCTCCAAAAGGTTCTACAGCTGCACCATCGAGAGCATATTGCCTTGGCTGCATCCTTGGCTCAGCTCCCTGCCATCCAGGACATCTATATGACATCTATATCATGTCCCCTTCTCCCTACATCCTGTCCCCTTCTCCTATACATATCCACCTCCATCACTCCAGTATCCCTGTCTCCTTCCCCCTATACATATCTACCTCCATCACTCCAGTATCCCTGTCTCCTTCCCCTATACATATCTACCTCCATCACTCCAGTATCCCTGTCTCCTTCCCCCTATACATATCTACCTCCATCACTCCAGTATCCCTGTCTCCTTCTCCCTATACATATCTACCTCCATCACTCCAGTATCCCTGTCCCCTTACCTCTATACATATCTACCTCCATCACTACAGTATCCCTGTCTCCTTCCCCCTATACATATCTACCTCCATCACTACAGTATCCCTGTCCCCTTACCTCTATACATATCTACCTCCATCACTCCAGTATCCCTGCACATTGTTAAGAGGCCAAACACAGAGACCATAATGTAAGTTACACATTCATATTCTCTTGATCATTTAATAAGATACAATCAATTTAATTTAGCCACTGGCTCCATAATGTTTTCAACAAATGAAATAAGATAGATTGCATATCCTCTCTACTATGTTGCATAGAATAAAAGGTATTCACCCTAACCATGGTATTCACCTAAACATGGTATTCACCCATAATCATGGTATTCACCTAAACATGGTATTCACCTAAACATGGTATTCACCCTAAACATGGTATTCACCTAATCATGGTAGTATCAAACTGTCAAAAGGTATTCACCTAACCATGGTAGTATCAACCTGTCAAAAGCCCTGTGTGATGATAGAGTTGCTGTATTAATACAGAACGATATCATCATGTAAACATTAGACCTCAGTGCACTTATTCAGCCTCCGGCTTTAGATGGCAGCAATATCTGATCTGTCGTTGAAAATATTCACTTTTGGGATAATTGAACATTAAAACATTAAAATCTATTAGCTATATTCATTAGTTATATCTCCCATGGGGGTGGGGGTTGTGGTAGTTTGGAAACAGACTGTATTTAATTTGTTGATGCACAGTGACAAGATGCACATGGTTGGAGTTTATCATTCCATGGGTCTCTCCTCAGGCAAATTAACACAATTCTGGTTAAAAACATTTTTAAAAATGTGCAAAAAACCCCCAAAAAAACATTAGGCTCTTTTTTTCTGGTGTGTTTTAATCTGTATTTACTTCCTGCTTTAAAAGCCAAATACACAGGTTCACTTTGACTGTGTATGCATCATTATTAACAGCTAATAGATAAAATGACAGGTCATCTTTTTGCCAAGTGACATCAGCACACACGTACGCACGCGCACGCACGCACACACACACACACACACGCACACACACACGCACGCACGCGCACGCACGCACACACACACACACACACTCCCATTGAGCCAAGACAGAACACATTAAATGAAATGAAATCAAATTGTATTTGTCACATGCGCTGAATACAACAGTGAAATGCTGACTTACAAGCCCCTTAACCAACAATGCAGTTTTAAGAAAAATACTAACAAAAGAAAATAAATAAAGGTAACAAATAATTACAGAGCAGCAGTAAATAACAATAGCTAGGCTATATACAGGGTATTACGGTACAGAGTCAATGTGGAGGCTATATACAGGGTATTACGGTACAGAGTCAATGTGGAGGCTATATACAGGGTATTACGGTACAGAGTCAATGTGGAGGCTATATACAGGGGGTACCGGTACAGAGTCAATATGGAGGCTATATACAGGGTACTACGGTACAGAGTCAATGTGGAGGCTATATACAGGGTATTACGGTACAGAGTCAATGTGGAGGCTATATACAGGGGATACCGGTACAGAGTCAACGTGGAGGCTATATACAGGGTATTACGGTACAGAGTCAATGTGGAGGCTATATACAGGATATTACGGTACAGAGTCAATGTGGAGGCTATATACAGGGTATTACGGTACAGAGTCAATGTGGAGGCTATATACAGGGTATTACGGTACAGAGTCAATGTGGAGGCTATATACAGGGTATTACGGTACAGAGTCAATGTGGAGGCTATATACAGGGGTACCGGTACAGAGTCAATGTGGAGGCTATATACAGGGTATTACGGTACAGAGTCAACGTGGAGGCTATATACAGGGTATTACGGTACAGAGTCAATGTGGAGGCTATATACAGGGGATACCGGTACAGAGTCAATGTGGAGGCTATATACAGGGTATTACGGTACAGAGTCAATGTGGAGGCTATATACAGGGTATTACGGTACAGAGTCAATGTGGAGGCTATATACAGGGGGTACCGGTACAGAGTCAATATGGTGGCTATATACAAGGGGTACCGGTACAGAGTCAATATGGTGACTATATACAGGGGTACCGGTACAGAGTCAATGTGGAGACTATATACAGAGTGTTACGGTACAGAGTCAATGTGGAGGCTATATACAGGGTATTATGGTACAGAGTCAATGTGGAGGCTATATACAGGGTATTACGGTAAAGAGTCAATGTGGAGGCTATATACAGGGGGTACCGGTACAGAGTCAATGTGGAGACTATATACAGGGGGTACCGGTACAGAGTCAATGTGGAGGTTATATACAGGGTGTTACGGTACAGAGTCAATGTGGAGGCTATATACAGGGTATTACGGTACAGAGTCAATGTGGAGGCTATATACAGGGTATTACAGTACAGAGTCAATGTGGAGGTTATACACAGGGGGTACTGGTACAGAGTCAATGTGGAGGCTATATACAGGGTGTTACGGTACAGAGTCAATGTGGAGGCTATATACAGGGTATTACGGTACAGAGTCAATGTGGAGGCTATATACAGGGTATTACGGTACAGAGTCAATGTGGAGGCTATATACAGGGTATTACGGTACAGAGTCAATGTGGAGACTATATACAGGGTATTACGGTACAGAGTCAATGTGGAGGCTATATACAGGGGGTACCGGTACAGAGTCAATATGGTGACTATATACAGGGGGTACCGGTACAGAGTCAATGTGGAGACTATATACAGAGTGTTACGGTACAGAGTCAATGTGGAGACTATATACAGGGTATTACGGTACAGAGTCAATGTGGAGGCTATATACAGGGTATTACGGTACAGAGTCAATGTGGAGGCTATATACAGGGGTACCGGTACAGAGTCAATATGGTGGCTATATACAAGGGGTACCGGTACAGAGTCAATATGGTGACTATATACAGGGGGTACCGGTACAGAGTCAATGTGGAGACTATATACAGAGTGTTACGGTACAGAGTCAATGTGGAGGCTATATACAGGGTATTACGGTACAGAGTCAATGTGGAGGCTATATACAGGGTATTACGGTACAGAGTCAATGTGGAGGCTATATACAGGGGGTACCGGTGCAGAGTCAATGTGGAGGCTATATACAGGGGGTACCGGTACAGAGTCAATGTGGAGGCTATATACAGGGGTACCGGTTCAGAGTCTATCAGTTAGTCGAGGTAATTGAGGTACTATGTAGATGTAGGGAGAGTTATTAAAGTGACTATGCATAGATGATAACAGAGTAGCAGCAGCGTAAAAGTGTGTGGGGAGGGCAATGCACATAGTCTGGGTAGCCATTTGACTAGATGTTCAGCAGTCTTGGGGTTTGGGGGTAGAAGTTGTTTAGAAGCCTCTTGGACATCGACTTGGTGCTCCAGTACCACTTGCCATGCAGTAGCAGAGAGAACAGTCTATGACTAGGGTGGCTGGAGTCTTTGACAATTTTTAGGGCCTTCCTCTGACACCGCCTGGTATAGAGGTCCTGGATGGCAGGAAACTTGGCCCCAGTGATGCACTGGGCCGTACGCACTGCCCTCTAGTGCCTTGCGGTTGGAGGCCGAGCAGTTGCCATACCAGGCAGTGATGCAACCCGTCAGGATGCTCTCGATGGTGCAGCTGTAGAACTTTTTGAGGATCTGAGAACCCATGCCAAGTCTTTTCAGTCTCCATTTGGAGGATCTCCCCACCTGTGGGAGCATCAGATCTGAGAAACCAATTTATGGTCCAATTGTAGTTCTCAGAAAAGCATACAAATGTGTCACTTTGCAATTCGTGTCTGTTGAGACTGGTTTGCTTGATCTTCATCTTCCTCATTTGTTTCATTCTACCTGCCATATAACTAACAATACTTCAGGTGGAAGTTTTATTCCTTTATTTTAATGTTTTATTTCAGATTATTCTATTGATTGAAGGAGCTACTGCGTATTATGGAGGCTGTGTTACTCTTCTTTTCCACGGTAACACCAGTGTCATACTAGAGTACGTACATTTTGTTTCCGTGCCAAGGGCTGGCAGTGTGGACTTGTGAAGAGCAGAATCAACAACCTCTGCACAATCAAAACAGTTGCTTTGTGAGAAGGTGTTAATGTTCACAGTTAGCCAGTGTTATGTAAATGAGGTTGAAAAAGTACCAGTGGCCTGGCTTTGGGCCCAAGTGGCATCAGGTTCGCCAGGGCCATGGACCGGTGAGACAAGGGTGCCAGCCCGCACAGATGGAAACAGAAAAGTGTGAGCCTTTTGAGTAAAACACTTGGGTAAAGCTGCTATGGAAATATGCCAATAGGAGAGAGAGAGCTGCTCTACATGGTTGGAGTCCTGAACATTCCAGAGAGCTGCTGTACATGGTTGGAGTCCTGAACATTCCAGAGAGCTGCTGTACATGGTTGGACAACTGAACATTCCAGAGTGCTGCTGTACATGGTTGGAGTCCTGAACATTCCAGAGAGCTGCTGTACATGGTTGGAGTCCTGAACATTCCAGAGAGCTGCTGTACATAGTTGGAGTCCTGAACATTCCAGAGAGCTGCTGTACATGGTTGGACAACTGAACATTCCAGAGTGCTGCTGTACATGGTTGGAGTCCTGAACATTCCAGAGAGCTGCTGTACATGGTGGAGTCCTGAACATTCCAGAGAGCTGCTGTACATGGTGGAGTCCTGAACATTCCAGAGAGCTGCTGTACATGGTGGAGTCCTGAACATTCCAGAGAGCAGCCAAGCATCCAGACCCAGTAATGGTACAGACACACTTAGAAATCTAACTGTTGATAGGTACCGATAGCTACTGATAGGTACTTAGCACCGTAGGAGGCCGTTCCTTGGCTTGCTAGAACAAAAGACGCCCCTGATGTCCAAGATCTTGACTTTGAGCCAATCAGAGAGAACAAACCTCCAAGTGGGTGAGCCTATAGAAGTGACAAAAGGGAAAAAATAAGGCTCTTTTCTCAGTCTAAATCCATCCCCTTTTCATTTTATTAAAATGTAACCTTTATTTAACTAGGCAAGTCAGTTAAGTCCCTACGGGACTCCCAATCACAGCCGGACGTGAAATAGCCTGGATTCGAACCAGGGACTGTAGTGACGCCTCTTGCACTGAGATGCAGTGCCTTAGACTGCTGCACCACTCGAGAGAAATTCATGAGAATTGCTGTAACAATAAAGCTGCAAATATAAATATTACGTTTTTAAATCTTTTATATCTTGCTAAGGATTTTTTTGTTGTCAGTTTAATAATGTGCACCTGCGGGAGAAGGTAAAGACAACAACCTCTCCCTCAACGTCAGCAAAACAAAAGTTTAATGTTGAGTTCGGGGAAGAAGATGGAACATGTCCCGATCCGCATCAATGGGACTGCAGTAGAGAGAGTGAGCAGATTTACGTTTTCCGGAGTCCTCACCGAGGACTCGACGTGGACCAACAACAGCACCGCTTTTGTCAAGAGGGTGTAACAGCGTCTCTACTTCCTGAGGTGTCTGATGAAATTAAGCATGTCACCTTGGGTTCTCACCAAATACTGCACCATTGAGAGCGCCCGACGGGTTACATCAAGGCCTGGTACGGGAATTATTCCATCCACGACTGCAAGGCCTTCCAGTGGGTGGTGGAAATGACCCGTACATTACTGTGACCGTGCTCTCACTCATTTCAGGACATCTACTCGAAAAAAGTGCGTGAGGAAGGTATGCAGAATCATTCAAACTTCTTATGGCTGCAGGGGCAGTATTGAGTAGCTTGGATGAAAAGGTGCCCAGAGTAAACGGCCTGCTCCTCAGTCTCAGTTGCTAATATATGCATATTATTATTAGTATTGGATAGAAAACACTCTGAAGTTTCTATTTTTTTTATGATGTCTGTGAGTATAACAGAACTCATATGACAGGCAAAAACCTGAGAAGAAATCCAAACAGGAAGTGGGAAATCTGAGTTCGGTCGATTTTCAACCCAGGCCCTATTGAATATACTGGGATATTGGTTATGTTGCACTTCCTAGGGCTTCCACTAGATGTCAACAGTCTTTAGAACTTTGTTTGAGGATTCTACTGTGAGGTGGGGACTCATAAGGGCTGTTTGAGGATTCTACTGTGAAGTGGGGGCTCATACGGGCTGTTTGAGGATTCTGCTGTGAAGGGGGGACTCATAAGGGCTGTTTGAGGATTCTACTGTGAAGTGAGGGCTCATAAGGGCTGTTTGAGGATTCTACTGTGAAGTGAGGGCTCATAAGGGCTGTTTGAGGATTCTACTGTGAAGTGAGGGCTCATAAGGGCTGTTTGAGGATTCTGCTGTGAAGGGGGGACTCATAAGGGCTGTTTGAGCCAGAGGTCTGGCAGATTGCCACAGGCTCTGAGGAACGGTCACGAGAGAGTTAGCTCTCGTTCCATTGCTTTTCTACAGACATAGGAATTCTCTGGTTGGAATATTATTGAAGTTTTATGTTAAAAACATCCTAAAGATTGATTACATACATCGTTTGACATGTTTCTACGGACAGTAATGGACATTTTGTCTGCAACTAGGGCACGCGCTTCATGACTTTGGATTTGTTTACCAAACGTGCTAACAAAAGTAGCTATTTGGACATAAATGATGGACATTATTGAACTAAGTCAAACATTTAATGTGGAACTGGGATTCCTGGGAGTGCATTCTGATAAAGATCATCAAAGGTAAGTGAATATTTAAAATGCTATTTCTGAGTAATGTTGACTACCCAATATGGCGGGTATCTTTTTGGCTGCTTTGTTGTCTAAAGGCTGTACTCAGATTATTGCATGGTTTGCTTTTTCCATAAAGTTTTTAAAAAATCTGACACAGCGGTTGCATTAAGGAGAAGTGTATCTATATTTCCATGTCTAACAATTGTATTTTCATCGACATTTATAATGAGTATTTCTGTAAAATGATGTGGCTCTCTGCAAAATCACCGGATGTTTTTGGAACTAGTGAAAATAATGCGCCAATGTATACTGAGATGTTTTATATAAATATGAACTTTATCGAACAAAACATATATGTATTGTGTAACATGAAGTCCTATGAGTGTCATCTGATGAAGATCATTAAAGGTTAGTGATTCATTTTAGGTAGGTAGGGGTAAATTGACTAGACAACAGCGTAGATAATAAACAGTATCAGCAGTATACTATAGGTAGGGGTAAAGGATATATAATAGACAGTAACAGCAGTATACTGTAGGTAGGGGTAAAAGATAGATAATAGACAGTAACAGCAGTATACTGTAGGTAGAGGTAAAGTGACTAGACAACAGGATATATAATAGACAGTAACAGCAGTATACTGTAGGTAGGGGTAAAGGATAGATAATAGACAGTAACAGCAGTATACTGTAGGTAGGGGTAAATGATAGATAATAGACAGTAACAGTAGTATACTGTAGGTAGGGGTAAAGGATAGATAATAGACAGTAACAGCAGTATACTGTAGGTAGGGGTAAAGGATAGATAATAGACAGTAACAGCAGTATACTGTAGGTAGGGGTAAAGGATAGATAATAGACAGTATCAGCAGTATACTGTAGGTAGGGGTAAAGGATAGATAATAGACAGTAACAGCAGTATACTGTAGGTAGGGGTAAAGGATAGATAATAGATAGTAACAGCAGTATACTGTAGGTAGGGGTAAAGGATAGATAATAGACAGTAACAGCAGTATACTGTAGGTAGGGGTAAAGGATAGATAATAGACAGTAACAGCAGTATACTGTAGGTAGGGGTAAAGGATAGATAATAGACAGTATCAGCAGGGTATGTGATGAGCAAAAGAGATGAGTGCTAAACGTGTCAATGCAGATATTCCGGGTGGCTTTTGGTTAAAACTACTTAAAAACTATTTATCAGTCTTTTTAGCTTGTGGGTAGAAGCTGTTCAGGGTCCTTTTGGTTCCAGACTTGCTGTGGTTTACTGATCCGACTTTTTGGGGGATATTTTAGTCCAGACTGAAAGATCCCGAGTTTCTGGAAGGTTCTGCTCATGTGTACATGTAATATTCTCTACTTTACGCTCAAGTTAGATCAAGTTGAATCCATGTCTGATTCAAGATCTCACATAAAGATCACAGTATTATACATAACAGAACTGAATATAATAGCATAACGATACCGTAAGACAAATAAAAACCACCGCATTCGATCTTGAATGATAATTCTTAAACTTTTACTAGGGAGGACAACTGCCTCCTCTCATTGAAGCAACGGAAGTTCAAGGCCGACCGCGGTAATTGTTAGCAGAAAACCGGATCCCCCATTATAGTGAATGTAAAAATGGCAATGTTTGTTGTACAATTTTCATTTTCAAGACAATCATGGCATCAATATTTGATTCTAAATACACCGGATGTATGTCCTTGAACTAATTATTTTAGAATCACACACACACACAGTTATAAGGATAATGTCTCCATGACACACAAACAATATCACATTTACATAAGTATTAAGACTCTTTGCTATG
Source organism: Oncorhynchus tshawytscha (assembly GCF_018296145.1). Lineage (NCBI taxonomy): Eukaryota > Metazoa > Chordata > Actinopteri > Salmoniformes > Salmonidae > Oncorhynchus > Oncorhynchus tshawytscha. The sequence continues at coordinate 379,576 of NC_056430.1, read as the reverse complement.
AGACTGAAATGTATCGTCTCAGGTGCATCCTGTTTCCAATGATCATCCGTGAGATGATTCTGCAACTTGATTGGAGCCCACCTGTCGTAAATTCAATTGCCACTCCACGTAGTTGACGCTGATTTTAGGCTTCACAGTAGAAGCCTTCTGTCTCCACCCTGATTGTAAATCAGAGGCTGTTAAGCCAACAGAGTGTCTAAAATGGCACCCTATTCTATACAGTGTACTACTTTTGACCAGATTCCTTATAGGGAACATAGTGCTTTTTATGACACATCCTGGGAGAGGTTTATTTCTAGCTAGAGGAAGGGGTACACGTGTCACACTGATGTTTCTATCTGGAGAGAGAGATTCATTCTGTCTTTTGTCTGAGCTGCAGAATGAAAATGGCTTCCGCCCTGAGCATCAGATATGTGATGTTGCTTGAGCCACAAATATAAAATACAAAAGGGTCAGCGGTGACAGGTTTAGGACACTCCCACGCCATCACTGGCATTGTGCTCAGCTCTGTAAGAATAGACTAAAACTCAGCTCTGCTCTACCACAGTGCTGCCTCTGTTCTGCCTCTGTTCTGCATCAGCTCTGTAAGAATAGACTAAAACTCAGCTCTGCTCTGCCTCAGCCCTGTCTCTGTTCTGCCTCTGCTCTGCCACAGCGCTGCCTCTGCTCTGCCACAGCTCTGCCTCTGTTCTGCCTCTGCTCTACCTCAGCCCTGCCTCAGCCCTGCCTCAGCCCTGCCTCAGCCTATGCCTGCCTCTGCTCTGCCTCAGCCCTGCCTCTGCTCTGCCACAGCTCTGCCTCTGTTCTGCTCTGCCTCTGTTCTGCCTCTGCCTCTGCTCTGCCTCAGCCCTGCCTCTGCTCTACTTCAGCCCTGCCTCTGCTCTGCCACAGCTCTGCCTCTGTTCTGCCACAGCTCTGCCTCTGTTCTGCCTCTGCCTCTACTCTACCTCAGCCCTGCCTCTGCTCTACTTCAGCCCTGCCTCTGCTCTGCCTCTGCTCTGCCTCAGCCCTGCCTCTGCTCTACTTCAGCCCTGCCTCTGCTCTGCCTCAGCCATGCCTCTGCTCTGCCTCTGCTCTGCCTCAGCCCTGCCTCTGCTCTGCCTCAGCCATGCCTCTGCTCTGCCTCTGCTCTGCCTCAGCCCTGCCTCTGCTCTGCCTCAGCCCTGCCTCTGCTCTGCCTCTGCCTCAGCTCAGAGGATATAAAGAGCTAGCAGACATAACCAGCCTGGAGGCTGTACACTTCACTGGATTTATAATGGGGGAGAAAGGAGGGAGGGGGGAGGATATCTTTTTTATTTCTGCTCTATCTGGTCAGTTTGATTAGAAGTACATCAGAGGGAAGCCCTTACTGAAGTGTTGCACATGACAAATGCCAAAATAAATTCAAAATGGACACTTCTTTGGTGTTGATGACCCTGTCTGTGTCAAAATCTTCTCTAACTCTTTTGCCATGACCAGAGGAAGAATTCAGTATACTGTAAAATTAAAATTTATAAACTAAAGTATTACATTTCCTCCATTTTTAAATAATTGTAATTACATGTAATTGTATTGAAATAACCTCTGAACTTTTGTCTGAAATTATCATATTAATTTGTTGAGAATACAATACTGTAATAGACTACATAAATAATAAAGCTTTGGTGATAAACACACATTTCAACGACAACTTGGCGAATGTATTGAGCAGGACAATCAGATCCAATCAGATCCAATCAGATCCAATCAGATCCAATCAGATCCAATCAGATCCAATCAGATCCAATCAGATCCAATCAGATCCAATCAAATGGAGAAAAATAATAAATAAAGGTTTTCTTTTTTTAATGTTTCAAAATACAAGGTTTATTGGCACAACAAGCACATCTCTCTTGTTCTGTGCATCACGGCTGGAATGGATGCAATTCTATCGTCAATAATCAACGCCACAACCAATAGCATTTTACCGCTAAGACCAGCTTTGCGTTGGTCGTAAACATTCCCACCAGCACGTACTGAAATTGCCACCTTTTGGCACACATTTTTAAGGATAAACCTTCGATATTGCCACCCCTCCACCTCAGAGCAAGACATGCAAATGACCAATCCTGGTGCTAGGGTTTGAACATAAGAATGGTGCCGGCTATGGCCTCCCGGGTGGTGCAGGGGTCTAGGGCACTGCATCGCAGTGCTAGCTGTGCCACCAGAGACTCTGGGTTCGCGCCCAGGCTCTGTTGCAGCCGGCCGCGACTGGGAGGTCCGTGGGGCGACGCACAATTGGCCTAGCGTCGTCCGGGTTATGGAGGTTTATGGAGGGTTTGGCCGGTAGGGAGATCCTTGTCTCATTGCGGACTAGCGACTCCTGTGGCGGGCCGGGCGCAGTGCACGCTGACACGGTCGCCAGGTGTATGGTGTTTCCTCCAACACATTGGTGCGGCTGGCTTCCGGGTTGGATGGCGCTGTGTTAAGAAGCAGTGCGGCTTGGTTGGGTTGTGTTTCGGAGGATGCATGACTTTCAACCTTCGTCTCTCCCGAGCCCGTACGGGAGTTGTAGCAATGAGACAAGATAGTAACTACTAACAATTGGATACCACGAAATTGGGGAGAAAAAGGGGTCAAAAAATTAAAAATGTTTAAAGAATGGTGCCGGCTTTAACAGATCAACTGTGCGTTAGATATTTTCCTTGGCTTTAATGTCAGATGAAAATGGAGCACGACAGTTTCTCTAAATTCACGACACTGCAGCCCTGCTCTGCTTAGAACAGAACTGCTGAAAACTAGTGTAGCAAGGCATCATGGATCATCAGTTACCAGTCCTTTCTCCCCCCAGCGTCTCCCCCCAGCGTTCTTTAACTTTATAAAGGGGCCGTGAATTCATTCTGAAGGCTTTGTGTGTCCAGTGTGCTATGAAATGCACTAAATGCTAAGGATTGAATAGCTATCTGCACTTATTTTCACATCTCCTCGAGAAGGTCTGCTATTATTCTGCTTCAGAGAGAAGGGACTTGGGGCTAAGGATGAACTATACTGCGGAAGGATTACTTAAGGACTGTTATTTAAAAAAAAACGAGTTGTGTAAGAATCTGATATTTCCTATGGCTTGATTTATGTTTTGACCGTGTTTCATGTCAATCGATTGTCGACGTAAATACACGGTCTAAAACAGGTAGAGGACAGTATGATGGTTTATGTAGAGGACAGTGTGAGGGTCTATGTAGAGGACAGTGTAATGGTCTATGTAGAGGACAGTGTAATGGTCTATGTAGAGGACAGTGTGATGGTCTATGTAGAGGACAGTGTGATGGTCTATACAGGTAGAGGACAGTTTGATGGTCTAAAACAGGTAGAGGACAGTATGATGGTCTATGTATAGGACAGTTTGATGGTCTAAAACAGGTAGAGGACAGTATGATGGTCTATGTAGAGGACAGTGTGATGGTCTATGTAGAGGACAGTATGATGGTCTATGTAGAGGACAGTGTGAGGGTCTAAAACAGGTAGAGGACAGTATGATGGTCTATGTAGAGGACAGTTTGATGGTCTAAAACAGGTAGAGGACAGTATGATGGTCTATGTAGAGGACAGTGTGAGGGTCTAAACAGGTAGAGGACAGGGTGATGGTCTAAACAGGTAGAGGACAGTGTGATGGTCTATGTAGAGGACAGTGTAATGGTCTATGTAGAGGACAGTGTGAGGGTCTAAACAGGTAGAGGACAGTATGATGGTCTATGTAGAGGACAGTATGATGGTCTATGTAGAGGACAGTGTAATGGTCTATGTAGAGGACAGTGTGATGGTCTATGTAGAGGACAGTGTGATGGTCTAAACAGGTAGAGGACAGTATGATGGTCGAAACAGGTAGAGGACAGGGTGATGGTCTAAACAGGTAGAGGACAGTGTGATGGTCTAAGCAGGTAGAGGACAGTGTGATGGTCTAAGCAGGTAGATGACAGTATGATGGTCTATGTAGAGGACAGTGTGATGGTCTAAACAGGTAGAGGACAGTGTGATGGTCTACACAGGTAGAGGACAGTGTGATGGTCTAAACAGGTATAGGACAGTGTGATGGTCTAAACAGGTAGAGGACAGTGTGATGGTCTATGTAGAGGACAGTGTGATGGTCTAAACAGGTAGAGGACAGTATGATGGTGTATGTAGAGGACAGTGTGATGGTCTAAGCAGGTAGAGGACAGTGTGATGGTCTATGTAGAGGACAGTGTGATGGTCTATGTAGAGGACAGTGTGATGGTCTGTGTAGAGGACAGTGTGAGGGTCTATGTAGAGGAAAGTGTTATGGTCAACTTAGAGGACAGTGTGATGGTATATGTAGAGGACAGTTTGATGGTCTAAACAGGTAGAGGACAGTGTGATGGTCTATGTAGAGGACAGTGTGATGGTCTATGTAGAGGACAGTGTGATGGTCTAAACAGGTAGAGGACATTGTGATGGTCTATGTAGAGGACAGTGTGATGGTCTAAACAGGTAGAGGACAGTATGATGGTCTATGTAGAGGACAGTGTGATTGTCTATGTAGAGGACAGTGTGATTGTCTAAACAGGTGAGAGGACAGTGTGATGGTCTATGTAGAGGACAGTGTGATGGTCTAAACAGGTAGAGGACAGTGTGATGGTCTATGTAGAGGACAGTGTGATGGTCTAAACAGGTAGAGGACAGTATGATGGTCTGTAGAGGACAGTGTGATGGTCTAAGCAGGTAGAGGACAGTGTGATGGTCTAAGCAGGTAGAGGACAGTGTGATGGTCTAAACAGGTAGAGGACAGTGTGATGGTCTAAACAGGTATAGGACAGTGTGATGGTCTAAACAGGTAGAGGACAGTGTGATGGTCTATGTAGAGGACAGTGTGATGGTCTAAACAGGTAGAGGACAGTATGATGGTGTATGTAGAGGACAGTGTGATGGTCTAAGAGGGTAGAGGACAGTGTGATGGTCTATGTAGAGGAAAGTGTTATGGTCAACTTAGAGGACAGTGTGATGGTATATGTAGAGGACAGTTTGATGGTCTAAACAGGTAGAGGACAGTGTGATGGTCTATGTAGAGGACAGTGTGATGGTCTAAACAGGTAGAGGATAGTATGATGGTCTATGTAGAGGACAGTGTGATGGTCTATGTAGAGGACAGTGTGCTGTCTGTGTAGAGGACAGTGTGAGGTCTATGTAGAGGACAGTGTGATGGTCTATGGTAGAGGACAGTGTGATGGTCTAAGCAGGTAGAGGACAGTGTGATGGTCATTGGTAGAGGACAGTGTGATGGTCTAAACAGGTAGAGGACAGTGTGATGGTCTATGGTAGAGGACAGTGTGATGGTCTATGTAGAGGACAGTGTGATGGTCTATGTAGAGGACAGTGTGATGGTCTAAACAGGTAGAGGACAGTGTGATGGGCTATGTAGAGGACAGGGTGATGGTCTATGTAGAGGACAGTGTGATGGTCTAAACAGGTAGAGGACAGTGTGATGGTCTATGTAGAGGACAGTGTGATGGTCTAAACAGGTAGAGGACAGTGTAATGGTCTAAGCAGATAGAGGACAGTGTGATTGTCTATGTGAGGACAGTGTGGTGGTCTATGTAGAGGACAGTGTGATGGTCTAAACAGGTAGAGGACAGTGTGATGGTCTATGTAGAGGACAGTGTGATGAATTCAAACAGGTAGAGGACAGTGTAATGGTCTAAGCAGATAGAGGACAGTGTGATGGTCTAAGCAGGTAGAGGACAGTGTGATGGTCTGGCGGAGGTAGCGGACAGTGTGATGGTCTAAGCAGGTAGAGGACAGTGTAATGGTCTAAGCAGATAGAGGACAGTGTGATGGTCTATGTAGAGGACAGTGTGATGATCTATATATAGGACAGTGTGATGGTCTATGTAGAGGATAGTGTGATGGTCTATGTAGAGGACAGTGCTTGTTGGTCTAGTAAGGACAGTGTGATGGTCTAAGGGTAGAGGACAGTGTGATGGTCTATGTAGAGGACAGTGTGATGGTCTAAACAGGTAGAGGACAGTATGATGGTCGAAACAGGTAGAGGACAGGGTGATGGTCTAAACAGGTAGAGGACAGTGTGATGGTCTAAGCAGGTAGAGGACAGTGTGATGGTCTATGCAGGTAGAGGACAGTATGATGGTCTATGTAGAGGACAGTGTGATGGTTTATGTAGATTACAGTGTGATGGTCTAAACAGGTAGAGGACAGTGTGATGGTCTAAGCAGGTAGAGGACAGTGTGATGGTCTAAGCAGGTAGAGGACAGTATTATGGTCTATGTAGAGGACAGTGTGATGGTCTATGTAGATGGACAGTGTGATGGTCTAAACAGGTAAAGGACAGTGTGATGGTCTAAGCAGGTAGAGGACAGTGTGATGGTCTAAGCAGGTAGAGGACAGTATGATGGTCTATGTAGAGGACAGTGTGATGGTCTAAATAGGTAGAGGACAGTGTGATGGTCTAAACAGGTAGAGGACAGTGTGATGGTCTACGTAGAGCGACAGTGTGATGGTCTATGTAGAGGA
>NC_056430.1:352809-372978 GCF_018296145.1 Oncorhynchus tshawytscha | reverse complement strand
GATATATGAATAAGTGATGGTACAGAGCAGCATAGGCAAGATACAGTAGATGATATCGAGTACAGTATATACATATGAGATAAGTATGTAAACCAAGTGGCATAGTTAAAGTGGCTAGTGATACATGTATTACATAAGGATGCAGTCGATGATATAGAGTACAGTATCAACGTATGCATATGAGATGAACAATGTAGGGTAAGTAACATTATATAAGGTAGCATTGTTTAAAGTGGCTAGTGATATATTTACATCATTTCCCATCAATTCCCATGATTAAAGTGGCTGGAGTAGAGTCAGTGTCATTGACAGTGTGTTGGCAGCAGCCACTCAATGTTAGTGGTGGCTGTTTAACAGTCTGATGGCCTTGAGATAGAAGCTGTTTTTCAGTCTCTCGGTCCCAGCTTTGATGCACCTGTACTGACCTCGCCTTCTGGATGGCAGCGGGGTGAACAGGCAGTGGCTCGGGTGGTTGATGTCCTTGATGATCTTTATGGCCTTCCTGTAGCATCGGGTGGTGTAGGTGTCCTGGAGGGCAGGTAGTTTGCCCCCGGTGATGCGTTGTGCAGACCTCACTACCCTCTGGAGAGCCTTACGGTTGAGGGCGGTGCAGTTGCCATACCAGGCGGTGATACAGCCCGCCAGGATGCTCTCGATTGTGCATCTGTAGAAGTTTGTGAGTGCTTTTGGTGACAAGCCGAATTTCTTCAGCCTCCTGAGGTTGAAGAGGCGCTGCTGCGCCTTCCTCACGATGCTGTCTGTGTGAGTGGACCAATTCAGTTTGTCTGTGATGTGTATGCCGAGGAACTTAAAACTTGCTACCCTCTCCACTACTGTTCCATCGATGTGGATGGGGGGTGTTCCCTCTGCTGTTTCCTGAAGTCCACAATCATCTCCTTAGTTTTGTTGACGTTGAGTGTGAGGTTATTTTCCTGACACCACACTCCGAGGGCCCTCACCTCCTCCCTGTAGGCCGTCTCGTCGTTGTTGGTAATCAAGCCTACCACTGTTGTGTCGTCCGCAAACTTGATGATTGAGTTGGAGCGTGCATGGCCACGCAGTCGTGGGTGAACAGGGAGTACAGGAGAGGGCTCAGAACGCACCCTTGTGGGGCCCCAGTGTTGAGGATCAGCGGGGAGGAGATGTTGTTGCCTACCCTCACCACCTGGGGGCGGCCCGTCAGGAAGTCCAGTACCCAGTTGCACAGGGCGGGGGTCGAGACCCAGGGTCTCGAGCTTGATGACGAGCTTGGAGGGTACTATGGTGTTGAATGCCGAGCTGTAGTCGATGAACAGCATTCTCACATAGGTATTCCTCTTGTCCAGATGGGTTAGGGCAGTGTGCAGTGTGGTTGAGATTGCATCGTCTGTGGACCTATTTGGGCGGTAAGCAAATTGGAGTGGGTCAAGGGTGTCAGGTAGGGTGGAGGTGATATGGTCCTTGACTAGTCTCTCAAAGCACTTCATGATGACGGATGTGAGTGCTACGGGGCGGTAGTCGTTTAGCTCAGTTACCTTAGCTTTCTTGGGAACAGGAACAATGGTGGCCCTCTTGAAGCATGTGGGAACAGCAGACTGGTATAGGGATTGATTGAATATGTCCGTAAACACACCGGCCAGCTGGTCTGCGCATGCTCTGAGGGCGCGGCTGGGGATGCCGTCTGGGCCTGCAGCCTTGCGAGGGTTAACACGTTTAAATGTCTTACTCACTTCGGCTGCAGTGAAGGAGAGACCGCATGTTTCCGTTGCAGGCCGTGTCCTTGGCACTGTATTGTCCTCAAAGCGGGCAAAAAAGTTATTTAGTCTGCCTGGGAGCAAGACATCCTGGTCCGTGACTGGGCTGGGTTTCTTTCTGTAGTCCGTGATTGACTGTAGACCCTGCCACATGCCTCTTGTGTCTGAGCCGTTGAATTGAGATTCTACTTTGTCTCTGTACTGGCGCTTAGCTTGTTTGATAGCCTTGCGGAGGGAATAGCTGCACTGTTTGTATTCAGTCATGTTACCAGACACCTTGCCCTGATTAAAAGCAGTGGTTCGTGCCTTCAGTTTCACACGAATGCTGCCATCAATCCACGGTTTCTGGTTAGGGAATGTTTTAATCGTTGCTATGGGAACGACATCTTCAACGCACGTTCTAATGAACTCGCACACCGTATCAGCGTATTCGTCAATGTTGTTGTCTGACGCAATACGAAACATCTCCCAGTCCACGTGATGGAAGCAGTCTTGGAGTGTGGAGTCAGCTTGGTCGGACCAGCGTTGGACAGACCTCAGCGTGGGAGCTTCTTGTTTTAGTTTCTGTCTGTAGGCAGGGATCAACAAAATGGAGTCGTGGTCAGCTTTTCCGAAAGGGGGGCGGGGCAGGGCCTTATATGCGTTGCGGAAGTTAGAGTAACAATGATCCAGGGTCTTTCCACCCCTGGTTGCGCAATCGATATGCTGATAAAATTTAGGGAGTCTTGTTTTCAGATTAGCCTTGTTAAAATCCCCAGCTACAATGAATGCAGCCTCCGGATAAATCGTTTCCAGTTTGCAGAGAGTTAAATAAAGTTCGTTCAGATCCATCGATGTGTCTGCTTGGGGGGGGATATATACGGCTGTGATTATAATCGAATAGTGCTCCATTAGTGCTCAGGCTGTCCGCAATAGGCTGAGAAAGGCTGGACTGAGGGCTTGTAGGCCTGTTGTAAGGTAGTTCCTCACCAGACATCACCGGCAACAACGTCGCCTATGGGCACAAACCCCCCATCGTTGGACCAGACAGGACTGGCAAAAAGTGCTCTTCACTGACGAGTCGTGGTTTTGTCTCACCAGGGGTGATGGTCGAATTCGTGTTGGTCGTCGAAGGAATGAGCGTTACACCGAGGCCTGTACTCTGGAGCAGGATCAATTTGGAGGTGGAGGGCCTGTCATGGTCTGGGGCGGTGTGTCACAGCATCATCAGACTGAGCTTGTTGTCATTGCAGGCAATCTCAACGCTGTGCGTTACAGGGAAGACATCCTCCTCCCTCATGTGTAGCCTTCCTGCAGGCTCATCCATTTCACAAGCATTTCGCTACACTCGCATTAACATCTGCTAACCATGTGTATGTGACAAATAAAATTTGATTTGATTTGATCCTGGCATGACAATGCCACCAGCCATACTGCTCGTTCTGTGCGTGATTTTCTGCAAGACAGGAATGTCAGTCTTCTGCCATGGCCAGCGAAGAGCCCAGATCTCAATCCCATTGAGCACGTCTGGGTCCTGTTGGATCGGAGGGTGAGGGCTAGGGCCATTCCCCCCAGAAACTTGCAGGTGCCTTGGTGGAAGAGTGGGATAATATCTTACAACTGGCAAATCTGGTGCAGTCCATGAGGAGGAGATTTACCACAGTACTTAATGCAGCTGGTGGCCACACCAGATACTGACTTACTTTTGATTTGAACCCCCCCTTCCTTTGTTCAGGGACACATTATTCCATTTCTGTTAGTCACATGTGTAACTTGTTCAGTTTATGTCTCAGTTGTTGAATCTTGGTATGTTCATACAAATATTTACACATGTTAAGTTTGCTGAAAATATACGCCGTTGACAGTGAGAGGACATTTCTTTTTTTGCTGAGTTTAGTTTCACAAACATGGATTCTATAGCATTATTCTGTCATAAAAGTCAGTCCTCTAGATACTGTAACGGAGATAGACATGTTGGCCCCTCAGGAAATTGTCATTTTATCCTGGACCATTTTCCACTCAGCTCCACAGAACATATAATTTGTGCCGAGCCTACAGCTAACTGTCTCTCATGCAATGGTTGACAATGACGGTACACCCCTCTTTTCAGTGGTTGACAGTGACAGTACACTCCTCTTTTCAGTGGTTGACAGTGACAGTACACTCCTCTTTTCAGTGGTTGACAGTGACAGTACACCTCTCTTTTCAGTGGTTGATAGTGACAGTACACCCCTCTTTTCAGTGGTTGATAGTGACAGTACACTCCTCTTTTCAGTGGTTGACAGTGACAGTACACTCCTCTTTTCAGTGGTTGATAGTGACAGTACACTCCTCTTTTCAGTGGTTGACAGTGACAGTACACTCCTCTTTTCAGTGGTTGACAGTGACAGTACACTCCTCTTTTCAGTGGTTGACAGTGACAGTACACTCCTCTTTTCAGTGGTTGACAGTGACAGTACACTCCTCTTTTCAGTGGTTGACAGTGACAGTACACTCCTCTTTTCAGTGGTTGATAGTGACAGTACACTCCTCTTTTCAGTGGTTGACAGTGACAGTACACTCCTCTTTTCAGTGGTTGACAGTGACAGTACACTCCTCTTTTCAGTGGTTGATAGTGACAGTACACTCCTCTTTTCAGTGGTTGATAGTGACAGTACACTCCTCTTTTCAGTGGTTGATAGTGATAGTACACCCCTCTTTTCAGTGGTTGATAGTGACAGTACACTCCTCTTTTCAGTGGTTGATAGTGACAGTACACTCCTCTTTTCAGTGGTTGACAGTGACAGTACACTCCTCTTTTCAGTGGTTGACAGTGATAGTACACTCCTCTTTTCAGTGGTTGACAGTGACAGTACACTCCTCTTTTCAGTGGTTAATAGTAACAGTACACCCCTCTTTTCAGTGGTTGATAGTGATAGTACACTCCTCTTTTCAGTGGTTGATAGTAACAGTACACTCCTCTTTTCAGTGGTTGATAGTGACAGTACACTCCTCTTTTCAGTGGTTGACAGTGACAGTACACTCCTCTTTTCAGTGGTTGATAGTGACAGTACACTCCTCTTTTCAGTGGTTGATAGTAACAGTACACTCCTCTTTTCAGTGGTTGATAGTGACAGTACACTCCTCTTTTCAGTGGTTGATAGTGACAGTACACCCCTCTTTTCAGTGGTTGATAGTGATAGTACACTCCTCTTTTCAGTGGTTGACAGTGACAGTACACTCCTCTTTTCAGTGGTTGATAGTGACAGTACACTCCTCTTTTCAGTGGTTGACAGTGACAGTACACTCCTCTTTTCAGTGGTTGACAGTGACAGTACACCTCTCTTTTCAGTGGTTGACAGTGACAGTACACCCCTCTTTTCAGTGGTTGATAGTGACAGTACACTCCTCTTTTCAGTGGTTGACAGTGACAGTACACTCCTCTTTTCAGTGGTTGATAGTGACAGTACACTCCTCTTTTCAGTGGTTGATAGTGACAGTACACTCCTCTTTTCAGTGGTTGACAGTGACAGTACACTCCTCTTTTCAGTGGTTGATAGTGACAGTACACTCCTCTTTTCAGTGGTTGATAGTGACAGTACACTCCTCTTTTCAGTGGTTGATAGTGATAGTACACTCCTCTTTTCAGTGGTTGATAGTGATAGTACACCTCTCTTTTCAGTGGTTGACAGTGACAGTACACCTCTCTTTTCAGTGGTTGACAGTGACAGTACACTCCTCTTTTCAGTGGTTGACAGTGACAGTACACTCCTCTTTTCAGTGGTTGACAGTGACAGTACACTCCTCTTTTCAGTGGTTGATAGTGATAGTACACCCCTCTTTTCAGTGGTTGATAGTGACAGTACACCCCTCTTTTCAGTAGTTGACAATGACAGTAATCAGAGGATTATATTATTATTAGCTCTTATAGATCATATCGGGCAAATAGGTCATATAGGTCATATAGATCATATAGGTCAAATAGGTCATATAGGTCAAATAGGTCATATAGGTCTTATAGGTCAAGTAGGTCATATAGGTCAAATAGGTCATATAGGTCAAATAGGTCATATAGGTCAAATAGGTCATATAGGTCAAATAGGTCATATAGGTCATATAGATCATATAGGTCAAATAGGTCATATAGGTCAAATAGGTCATATAGGTCTTATAGGTCAAATAGGTCATATAGGTCAAATAGGTCATGTAGGTCAAATAGGTCATATAGGTCATATAGGTCAAATAGGTCATATAGGTCATATAGGTCAAATAGGTCATGTAGGTCATATAGGTCATATAGGTCAAATAGGTCATATAGGTCATATAGGTCAAATAGGTCATATAGGTCATATAGGTCAAATAGGTCATGCCTGAGTCTATTAGTGTTAATAATAATTTAATGAACATGAGTAGGAATGCACCATACTTTATGTACCATTTGAAACAAATAAAAAATATATTCATTCAGAGATGTGCCCATCTACATGACTGATGAAATTATCTGGATCTGTGCGTGGTTACCCTGTTCTGAGTTAAAGGCCAAAAATATTTCTGCATGCAATGCCTCTTGGGTGGATTAGGATGCTAATTAAAAACATTTTATGTTGAGGAGTAGGCATTGGTCTGAAGCCGGAAAAAAAAAGAAAATCCACAATGTTGCCGTCCCAGATGCAAGAACTCTTTGCTTCCCCGGGGGGAGTGGCACGCTTGATGCATTTACACAAACTGTTCCCAACCATCAACACCCGGACACAAAACGACTCGTGGTTCATATCGGATCCAATGATGTCATGCAAGTGAAATCAGGAAAAGCTTAAATCCAATTTCAAAACATATTTTCGAGACCATCCAGGAGTCAGGGAAACAACCCAATGAAGCAGTTCTATGTAACTTATATCTATACCAATTTGTGCCAGCCCTATAGCATCTCAAACCAGCGTGGTCGTTCTGGTAATATCTGATACTTGGTTAAATAATTATGTTCCGGACTCAGATGTATCTCTGAGTTGGCAGAGGTGATGCGATCGTGTAACGGTCGCTGTCGGTGGAAGAAGAAGACAACCCACCCAACTCACGCCCGACCATACTAAAACAAATCCCCGACCACACTAAAACAAAGCTCCGACCATACTAAAACAAATCCCCGACCACACCAAAACAAATCCCCTACCACACTAAAACAAAGCTCCGACCATACTAAAACAAATCCCCGACCACACTAAAACAAATCCCCTACCACACTAAAACAAAGCTCCGACCACACTAAAACAAAGCTCCGACCACACTAAAACAAATCCCCGACCACACTAAAACAAATCCCCTACCACACTAAAACAAAGCTCCGACCACACTAAAACAAATCCCCGACCACACTAAAACAAATCCCCTACCATACTAAAACAAAGCTCCGACCATACTAAAACAAATCCCCGACCACACTAAAACAAAGCCCCGACCACACTAAAACAAAGCTCCGACCATACTAAAACAAATCCCCTACCACACTAAAACAAATCCCCTACCACACTAAAACAAATCCCCGACCACACTAAAACAAATCCCCTACCACACTAAAACAAAGCCCACACTAAAACAAATCCCCGACCACACTAAAACAAATCCCCGACCACACTGTATCTCAACCTCAGTCGCTAAACAATTTGAATGTCTTGTCCTAAATGTGGGCCTTGGTATTAACGCCCAATTTACACTAGTGGGAATGTATCACCCTCCCTCCGCCTCAACATGTGCTCTTAGCCAATTGTATGACTTGCTATCTACGATGCCAAATCTGAATTATTCATTTTGGCTGATCATAATCTGGATTGTTTAATGCCAGCTTCTGATAGGCTGAAAGATATCTGCATTGAGCTAAATCTAACTCAGCTGTAAACTGAACTAAACTCGCCCCAACTTTAAATACCCTGAAAAATTGACTCTAGAGATAATTTTGACAAACACCTCTCATAAGTATAAAGCCAATGGAAATATAGCTAATTTGTTCAGTGACCATTGTCTCGCTGCCTGCCGAAGAGATGAAAAACTACCTAAATCTCGCCCTCACATTACTACAAAGACACATTTTAGGAATTTTAATGAGCAACAATTCTTGTCTGATCTGGGATTGTGTGAATGGGGGGGGGGGTTGAGTTAGATATCTCTGACTCGAATCAGGCCCTAAATTGTTTTACTTCATTGTTTAACTCTATTGCAGATAAGCATGTTTCGTTCAAGAAACTAAGATTTAAAGGAGAGAGCTAATCCATAGTTCACGCATGAACTATCAGAGGAACTTCAGGAGACAATTGTAACTTGGGGTAAAGCAAGTCTGACTGGCAGTCCTTCAGACACTTGAGAAACAGATGTCTATCTCTGGTTAGAAATGAAAAAAAAAACATACTTCTTGAACTGTGTATCTGAGAACGGTGGGAATCCAGCGGCCTTCAGGAAGGTAGTCAAATCTCTGAAACAAAACCTAACACAACTAGCCCAGATTTCCCAGCTAGCCCAGATTACCCAGCTAGCCCAGTTAACACAACTAGCCAAGATTACCCAGCTAGCCCAGCTAACACAACTAGCCCAGATTACCCAGCTAGGCCAGTTAACACAACTAGCCCAGATTACCCAGCTAGCCCAGCTAACACAACTAGCCCAGATTACCCAGCTAGCCCAGCTAGCCAACTAGTTGTTTCAAAATGGAGGTCACCAACAAACGTTTTCAATGCTGCAAGAGCGGTGTTTAATTTTGCTCCCTTTCGGGACAACGTGGACCGTCTGGTCATTCAATGTAGCAACTGTTTGCTTGTAGAGGACTACAGAGCTGAAGTGGGCTACTCTTAGTAAACCAGTAGTGAACCTACACACGCTACTGGGGAATCCATGCCCACCTACTTTCTCTTCTATTCCAGTAGCTGGAGTCCTTTACTTACCTCGGGCCGGATTACAGAGATCGATACATTCCCAGATACACATTTCTAATTTTCACTGAAGTACTAACTGCCTTATTGAAGAACAATTTTTAAAAATCCACTGCTCACTTGATCCCTTTTTTGCTTTCTGCACCGCTTATTGCAGAATCATTAGCATATATGTTTTACTTGACAATTGTTTCTGGGGTTATCCCCACAAAGGCGGAGGTCCTTCTGACTTGAAAAGCTACCTTCCGTCATTGTAAATAAGAATTTGTTCTTCAACTGGCTTGCCTAGTTAAATAAAGGTTAAATAAAATTTAAATTAGACATTGGAACTGTAACCTTAGTTTCCACTCACTGACCCCAAAAATTGTGTTATGAAATAAAACAAATTCTCAATGACATCCAGTATCTTCAGAAATTATTCAGACCCCTTGACTTATTCCACATTTTGTTAGGTTACAGCCTGATTCTAAAAATGGATTAAATAAAAACTATTCCTCAGCAATCTACACGCAATACCCCATAATGACAACAAAAATAAATCTAAAAATCTAAAGAAATACCTTATTTACGTACGTAATTATTCAGACCCTTTGCTATGAGACTTTGAAATTGAGCTCAGGTGCATCCTGTTTCCATTGATCATCCTTGAGATGTTTCTACAACTTGATTGGAGTCCACCTGTGGTAAATTTTATTGATTGGACATGATTTGGAAAGGCACTCATCTGTCTATGTAAGGTTCCACAGTTGACAGTGCGTTTCAGAGCAAAAACCAAGCTATGAGATCGAAGGAATTGTCCGTAGAGCTTCGAGACAGTATTGTGTCGAGGCACAGATCTGGGGAAGGTTACCAAAACATTTCTGCAGCATTGAATGTCCCCAAGAACACAGTGGCCTCCATCATTCTTAAATGGAAGGCGTTTCGAACAACGAAGACTCTTCCTAGCGCTGGCCTCCCCAGCCAAACTGAGCAATCGGGGGGAGAAGAGCCTTGGTCAAGGAGGTGAGCAAGAACCCAATGGTCTTTCTGACAGAGCTCTAGAGTTCCTCTGTGGAGATGGGAGAACATTCCAGAAGGACAACCATCTCTGCAGTACTCCACAAATCAGGCCTTTATGGTAGAGTGGCCAGACAGAAGCCGCTCCTCAGTAAAAGGCACATGACAGCCCGCTTTGAGTTTGCCAAAAGGCACCTAAAAACTCTCAGACCATGAGAAACAAAATTCTCTGCTCTGATGAAACCAAGATTGAACTCTTTGGCCTGACTGCCAAGCGTCACGTCTGGAGGAAACCTGGCACCATCCCTACAGTGAAGCATGGTGGTGGCAGAATTATGCTGTGGGGATGTTTTTCAGTGGCAGGGACTGGAAGACTAGTCAGGATCGAGACAAAGATGAACGGGGCAAAGTACAGAGAGATCCTTGACAAAAACCTACTCCAGAGCACTCAGGACATTGGACTGGAGTGAAGGTTCACCTTCCAACAGGATAACGACCCTAAACACACAGCCAAGACAACGTAGGAGTGGCTTCGGGACAAGTCTGTGAATGTCATTGAGTGGCCCAGAGTGCCTGGGGTGGCCCAGGCGGACTTGAACCCGATCGAACATCACTGGAGATACCTGAAAATAGCTGTGCAGCAATGCTCCCCATCCAACCTGACAGAGCTTGAGAGGATCTGCAGAGAAGAATGGGAGAAACTCCCCAAATACAGGTGTGCCAAGTTTGTAGCCTCAAACCAAGAAGACTCGATGCTGTAATTGCTATTTAAAAAATTATATATATATATTTTTTTTTCTGCCATCTTTTTCAAGATGGAATTTGTATTTTATTTAACCTTTATTTAACTAGGCAAGGCAGTTGAGAACATATTCTTGTTTGCAATGACGGCCTACCCCGGCCAAACCCTAACCTGTACGACGCTGGGCCAATTGTGTGCCGCCCTATGGTACTCCTAATCACAGCCGGTTGTGATACAGCCTGGAATTGAACCAGGGTTTGTAGTGATGCCTCTAGCACAGAGATGCAGTGCCTTAGACCGCTGTGCCACCAGGGAGCTCAACTAAGGTTTCAAGTGTAGGGTCAACTCAGGTCAGCATTTCAGTGTAGAGTCAACCAAGGTCAGCATGTCAGTTTAGGGTCAACTCAGGTCAGGGTTCCAGTGTAGGGTCAACTCAGGTCATGGTTCCAGAGTAGGGTCAACTCAGGTTAGGGTTTCAGTGTAGGGTCAACCCAGGGTAGGGTTTCAGTGTAGGGTCAACTCAGGTCAGGGTTTCAGTGTACGGTCAATTCAGGTCAGGGTTTCAGTGTACGGTCAATTCAGGTCAGGGTTCCAGTGTACGGTCAACTCAGGTCAGGGTTCCAGTGTAGGGTCAACTCAGGTCAGGGTTCCAGTGTAGGGTCAACTCAGGTCAGGGTTCCAGTGTAGGGTCAACTCCGGTCAGGGTTCCAGTGTAGGGTCATGACAACAGATACTTGCTTTCTATGTGTTTCTACTGGTGCAGTTTAAATGTGCCTTTGCATCATTAGCACCATGTTCTCCATTGCTGTACCACTCATCCCATGTATATTATGTCGTGTCTTTACTATCATTGACTCGAAGACTTAGTTTTATCAAAGATTCTCTGTAATTAGTATTACGCGATTAGACTGATTAATCATGTAACCGTAATTACTAGGAAGTCGGGGCACCAAGGAAAAATATTTAGATTACAAAGTTATCATTTCCTAAAATAACTTTTCAGATATTTTATCTGATCAATTAGTCTTTGAATTCATGAATTATTTACTTTACCTCACGTTAGTCTCATTCCAAACGTCGTAAATTGTTGGTTATCTGCACAAACCCAGTCTTCACTATGAGTCATCCATACATCAATTGTCTTAAATCATTTATTTATTACTAATTTAGTAATTCACAGAAATGTCTAAACAAACAAACAAACAAGGTAAATGTGGTTACAAGAAATGATAGGAGAATGTGCCCTAGTGGGCTAAACCGGCATGGTGGCTTGTTAGATTAAAGGGAAAGTGGGGGTCGACTAAGAAGTCACTACAGAGTGATAATTATAACAATTAAAATGCTAATCCTTTGCACATGAATGCTCACTCTTTCGGGAACAATTGCAATCAATATATATATTTACGCTCAGTGTGTCGTCTTGATCGCTGGTGAAAAGTTAGTTTCTTTTGTAGAATTGTCCGTCTCTCGCCCTCTCTCTCTCTCTCTCTTGGTTAGAGTGGATAGTTCAGAGTGACATTCATTAATTTGTTATAGAATGGATGTTTTGGCGGTTGTCGTTCTTCGCGTTCAATGATACTGAATTCCTAGCTGCAGATGAGTAATTAATATCAAAGACTTGTTCTTATTCTGCCGGTATCGATAGTCTAAGAGTTTAACAACGTGGTATGGTTAAAAGATTCAGCAATGGTCTACAACCTTTGTACTCCCGTGATTGAGAGAAACATGGTCTGCAACCTTTAGCCATCTCAATAAATGAGGTAAGCTCGGTCTGCTGATCGAAAACCAGAGTGGGGGTTTAATTCGAAAGGGCCGAAAAGGTCTGTCCCAAGATGTCTGACCCTAACTGGGCTCAGGGGCGGTCCTCTGATTTAGTTCAAATCAAAAGGGAATTGTATTTTCTTCATTAAACAGTCCAAAATCATATTACACCATTATTCAAACAGTATCATACTCAGTCATTCATCTTATACAACAATTAGATGTAAACCTCATATCTGATGCTATTATACAAACAGTATCATACTCACTCATTCATCTTATACAACAATTAGATGTAAACCTCATATCTGAGGCTATTGTATAAACAGCGTTATGGTAATGTGGCCACACCGTCTCCCATGAGCTTCCCCAAGTTGTGACAAACGGACCAGTTCGTAGCTGGATTCTTCACCGATCTTTTATACTTTCTCCGGAACATGAAATTTGTTCGTACCTCAAGTTCTGTGAGGTGGAAGGAATTCCTTTGCTCTCTATGAACATATACTGTCTCTATACTATGTGTCCATGAGGAGATCCTCAGGAATTTACAACGTCTCTCTGACCACAGCAACCTAGTTGAAGGAGGCAAGGGGAGGCAGGGAGAGAGGGGATGGGGCTTGCTATACCCAAAGAGGCCAACGTCATGACAATTAGCTAACTCTATGGATTACCAAAATCCTCACGAACAAAACGTATTGCTACATGACATCTTCTCTGTCTCCTGTCTCATATATCCACTAGCTTCCGTTGATGCTGTCTCCTGTCTCATATATTCACTAGCTCCCGTTGATGCTGTCTCCTGTCTCATATATTCACTAGCTCCCGTTGATGCTGTCTCCTGTCTCATATATTCACTAGCTCCCGTTGATGCTGTCTCCTGTCTCATATATCCACTAGCTTCCGTTGATGCTGTCTCCTGTCTCACATATCCACTAGCTTCCGTTGATGCTGTCTCCTGTTGGTGCTGTCTCCTGTCTCATATATCCACTAGCTCCCGTTGATGCTGTCTCCTGTCTTATATATCCACTAGCTCCCGTTGATGCTGTCTCCTGTCTCATATATTCACTAGCTCCCGTTGATGCTGTCTCCTGTCTCATATATCCACTAGCTCCCGTTGATGCTGTCTCCTGTCTCATATATCCACTAGCTTCCGTTGATGCTGTCTCCTGTCTCATATATTCACTAGCTCCCGTTGATGCTGTCTCCTGTCTCATATATCCACTAGCTCCCGTTGATGCTGTCTCCTGTCTTATATATCCACTAGCTCCCGTTGATGCTGTCTCCTGTCTCATATATCCACTAGCTTCCGTTGATGCTGTCTCCTGTCTCAAATATCCACTAGCTCCCGTTGATGCTGTCTCCTGTTGGTGCTGTCTCCTGTCTCATATATCCACTAGCTTCTGTTGATGCTGTCTCCTGTCTCATATATCCACTAGCTCCCGTTGATGCTGTCTTCTGTCAATGCTGTCTCCTGTCGATGCTGTCTCTTGTCAATGCTGTCTCCTTTCTGCATGGCTTTCCCCCCCCTCTATATTCCCTTCTCCTCCACACAGATGATTACTGCACTTACCATGCTAACAATCTAATCGAGTTTCAATCACGTAACCGTGCCAACCCAATCGACTTATCTGATGAGAGGCTATAGCACCACTCAGGTTGGCTCTGACATTAATCACAGAGAGTACAGATCTGGGTTAGTTTGGAGACAAACAGTGGAGTGTCTCGCTCCTGGAGCTAATGATAGGCAAAACCATCAGAGAGAAAAACGGTTGATTTCTCTCTTAGTCACAAAGCACCCGATATCTCAAGTCACTGACAGCACGTCTAACTGTTCCTTGCCAATGACCTAGAAGACTGGAGGCTCTGCTTTAAGCACTGATGGTAAGATCATTTATGGTGCTATATGGGACCTTAACCTTTAACCCCTGCCCTTATCCTAACCTTAACCATTTAATGTGTTCAAAGTCACTAGGATCCTAAATAGCAATGACCGTAGATAACACATTTTGCTCGGAGCACTGTAGATTTAGTCAGTTCTTGCTTGGTTGTATGTTCTGACTAGAAGCAGAATGGTAAGGTACTGCAGCTGCTCTGGGCACTGAAGTAGACTTTGAGTCTTTGGTCCCGGGGTGGGATTAGTCACGTTGTTGTTTGTTGTTGTTGTTGGTCAGATGTTCTGTTCATCTCTCAGAGGCCAGAAGCTCCTCCTCTTTCTCATCACTTCATCCCAGATGAGTGTTACTCATCAGGTGCAAAACACCAGGGTAGAAAGTACAACTCCAATTTCACTATTCCAAAGACCTAAGTCTTTTAGAATGGCAGATTCTCATCTGATTAGGCTTTGACACTGTAAAACTGCTCCACTCATTCAGACCCTGGCTAAACTTACTCATCAGGTGTTAAAACACCATGGGAGAAAGTATGACTCCACCCTAAGGAGTTACACGCTGAGGACAGATGCTTTCCTATGACTTTAGAGTTGCAACGCTTCCTGAATTACTGATTGCCAAGTTAATTGACTATATTAGCGTCACTACAGTACACGGTTCGAATCCAGGCTGTATCACATCCGGGCCGTGATTGGGAGTCCAATAAGGAGGCGCACAATTGGCCCAGCGCAGTCCGAGTTTTGCCCGTGGTAGGCCATCATTGTAAATAAGAATTTGTTCTTAAACTGACTTGAGTAGATAAATAAAGGTTAAATAACAAATATAATAAAAATATTAAAATGTCAAATCTACGAGGTCCAGAAAAACTGCTGGTTTTCAATTCTACCCGATAATTAATTGCCCCCCCCATTGGTGTCCCAGGTCTTAAACAGGCACTGATTAGAGGGGAAGAATGTATAAAAGCAGTGGAACTGTCTTTCAGGTCCAGAAGGAAGTTTGAGGGCCCTATATATTCTCCATTGTGTTACTGTAAAGTGGTTGAACTGGATCAGATGATGACTGGACTGGAGTTCTGTATTCTAGTGTCCACAACAGCAGTCGTCTAGTTTGGGAAATGGTTAGAGCTCTTCTAAATCTTTTGCACTCCATAAAGATGTCGGCCCTATTCAGCAGAAAGCCTTATACATTGTTGAATGCAACTCTGAAAGCCACGGTCTGGCTCTGTGGTGCTCATCTTCATATCCACACCAACCACTGTTCTTATGATGAGGCTTATAATATGCTCTGTCTCTCTGTCTCAACATTTCAACTATAGATATAAGGAACTGTTAATATCAACATTTCAACTATAGATATATAGAACTATTTTTAAGAACATTTCAACTATAGATACATATAACTGTTTTTTTATCAACATTTCAACTATAGACATATAGAACTGTTTTTATCAACATTTCAACCATAGACATATAGAACTGTTTTTATCAACATTTCAACTATAGACATATAGAACTGTTTTTATCAACATTTCAACCATAGACATATAGAACTGGTGTGTATTTAGTAAGATCATTCTGAGATGATCATAAGACGTGATTAGACACGCTTGTGACAGGTTTTTAAAATGCATTATAACTGCATGGTGATAATTCATTTAAAATGGATGCTGATTAGATGAGCAGCTTCCCAAGCTGTGCTGTATTTTGTTATTCATTAAAACACACACACACACACATAAACACACACACACACACATACACACACACACACACACACACAGAGCCTTCTGAGACAGTCACCCTTACATCCCAAGGTTTCAGGCAGACTCAGAGAGGCTAGGACTGATGGGTGAGTGTGCTGTGTGCTTGTGGCGTGTGTGTGTGTGTGTGTGTGTGTGTGTGTGTGTGTGTGTGTGTGTGTGTGTGTGGTAAATAACCTCCAGTCTTGCCTGCTCTGATGCCATGTCCAGCTAATATAATCATTTAACCTCTTTGCTTAGCACATATTAGCATCCTCATGTCATGTTTTGTAGGGTTTCCTGTAGTGGTTTCAGGTAATTAAGACAGATGACCAGTTTGAGTGGAACGACAGACCGACTTTATTTATTCATGCATGTCTTTTTAATATTCTGCGATGTATACTTAATATTGATGCTTTTAATTCTTACCCTGCCTCTGTTGTTTTTATTCATGAGCTACATTTATTTCCATAAACATTTAGCTTGATCAACATGCAGTTCCATCAACATGTAGTTCCAGTTCCATCAACATGTAGTTCCATTAACATGTAGTTCCATCAACATGTAGTTCCAGTTCCATCAACATGTAGTTCCATCAACATGTAGTTCCAGTTCCATCAACATGTAGTTCCATCAACATGTAGTTCCAGTTCCATCAACATGTAGTTCCATCAACATGTAGCCATCAACATGATTCCATCAACATGTAGTTCCATCAACATGTAGTTCCATCAACATGTAGTTCCATCAACATGTAGTTCCATCAACATGTAGTTCCATCAACATGCAGCTCCATCAACATGTAGTTCTATCAACATTTAGTTCTTGATCAACATTTAGTTCCATCAACATGTAGTTCCATCAACATGTAGTTCCATCAACATGTAGTTCCATCAACATGTAGTTCCATCAACATGTAGTTCCATCAACATGTAGTTCCATCAACATGTAGTTCCATCAACATGCAGCTCCATCAACATGTAGTTCTATCAACATTTAGTTCCATCAACATTTAGTTCCATCAACATGTAGTTCCATCAACATGTAGTTCCATCAACATGTAGTTCCATCAACATGTAGTTCCATCAACATTTAGTTCCATCAACATGTAGTTCCATCAACATGTAGTTCCATCAACATTTAGTTCCATCAACATTTAGTTCCATCAACATTTAGTTCCATCAACATTTAGTTCCATCAACATTTAGTTCCATCAACATTTAGTTCCATCAACATGTAGTTCCATCAACATGTAGTTCCATCAACATTTAGTTCCATCAACATGTAGTTCCATCAACATTTAGTTCCATCAACCACATTGCGTATAAAAATAGAACGTTATACTTTGGGGAAGTTGTCAAACAACACTCTGCTAGACAGTCAGTTCATTAGTTTCAGAGCTGTGGGGAGCAGTCATTGAAATGTAGTCCCCATGCTGTTGAGCTGTTCTGCTTGAAAAGCACAAGGATGTTCGTTTTTAGCGTTAGCTTAATTTGCCCTTCCAAAGTCGTTACGCTTCAATCAAGGAGATTTAGATTCAAATTGGATCTTAATGTTTATGTTTGCATATTCTCCCTCCCATTATCATAAACAACGTCAACAAAAGCATTAGAATCATTTCCTTCTTACTTTTGTTACAAATATCAATTGGCTTTGAAAAACCCCATCATGGGCTCCATTTCATCTCAAAACAATTGTCATCCTGTGTGGCTCAGTTGGGTCCTGGTTTCCATTCCAGCTGAAGCCACATAAACAGAAGTATGATAACAACTCACAGTACTGTTAGTCACTTAGGGTAAAAGTGTCTGCTAAATAACGTAGATTGTATTTGTATACATTACCCTAACCCATCTACCTAACAGCTCTTCTGAGAAGTTGGTATAGTGTGGAACACTAACAGTTGGTATAGTGTGGAACACTAACAGTTGGTATAGTGTGGAACACTAACAGTTGGTATAGTGTGGAACACTAACAGTTGGTATAGTGTGGAACACTAACAGTTGGTATAGTGTGGAACACTAACAGTTGGTATAGTGTGGAACACTAACAGTTGGTATAGTGTGGAACACTAACAGTTGGTATAGTGTGGAACACTAACAGTTGGTATAGTGTGGAACACTAACAGTTGGTATAGTGTGGAACACTAACAGTTGGTATAGTGTGGAACACTAACAGTTGGTATAGTGTGGAACACTAACAGTTGGTATAGTGTGGAACACTAACAGTTGGTATAGTGTGGAACACTAACAGTTGGTATAGTGTGGAACACTAACAGTTGGTATAGTGTGGAACACTAACAGTTGGTATAGTGTGGAACACTAACAGTTGGTATAGTGTGGAACACTAACAGTTGGTATAGTGTGGAACACTAACAGTTGGTATAGTGTGGAACACTAACAGTTGGTATAGTGTGGTAAGAGCATTGGCATGGCATAATTAAGCAATAAGGCCCGAGGAGGTGTGCTATATGGCCAATTTACCACAGTGAAGAGCTGTTCTTATGCATGACGCAACGCAGACTGCCTGAATACAGCCCTTAGCCATGGTATATTGGCACCCGAGGTGCCTTATTGCTGTTATAAACTGGTTACCAACGTAATTAGTTTCCAAAGTAACTAGTATGTTTTGTCATACCTGAGGCATACGTTCTGATATACCACAGCTTTTCAGCCAATCAACATTCAGAGCTCGAACCACCCGGTTTATAAAACATTTATTCACTCACTAAAACTGGAAGTCACTTTGAATAAAAGCATTTAAAAAAAATGCTATGTAATATTTGATTTGGACGGTGGGGACACGGTGTAGAGAGGCTGTTCAACTCCTAACCCTGCCAAATCTCATTTACTTATATAGGTTTAGAGAAGAAAAGAGATCAGCAGGAGAAGACTATTGAAAAAGCATTCCAGGTGAAGCTGGTTGAGAGAATGCCAAGAGTGCGCAAAGCTGTCTTCAAGGCAAAGGGGGGTGGGGGGGTGGGTACATTGAAGAATCTAAAATCTAAAACATATTCAAAACAGCATTCAAAGCAAAAATACATATACTGTATCTCTTCGCTTAGACTGATAGATAATTATGGTGTCCTGTTTTATTTTACCTTTATGTAACTAGGCAAGTCAGTTAAGAACACATTCTTATTTACAATGACGGCCTAGGAACAGTGGGGTTAACTGGTCTAGGAACAGTGGGTTAACTGGTCTAGGAACAGTGGGTTAACTGGTCTAGGAACAGTTGGTTAACTGGTCTAGGAACAGTGGGTTAACTGGTCTAGGAACAGTGGGTTAACTGGTCTAGGAACAGTGGGGTTAACTGGTCTAGGAATAGTTGGTTAACTGGTCTAGGAACAGTGGGTTAACTGGTCTGGGAACAGTGGGGTTAACTGGTCTAGGAACAGTGGGTTAACTGGTCTAGGAACAGTGGGGTTAACTGGTCTAGGAATAGTTGGTTAACTGGTCTAGGAACAGTGGGTTAACTGGTCTAGGAACAGTGGGTTAACTGGCCTAGGAACAGTGGGTTAACTGGTCTAGGAACAGTGGGGTTAACTGGTCTAGGAATAGTTGGTTAACTGGTCTAGGAACAGTGGGTTAACTGGTCTAGGAACAGTGGGTTAACTGGCCTAGGAACAGTGGGTTAACTGGCCTAGGAACAGTGGGTTAACTGGTCTAGGAACAGTGGGTTAACTGGTCTAGGAACAGTGGGTTAACTGGTCTAGGAACAGTGGGTTAACTGGTCTAGGAACAGTGGGTTAACTACCTGTTCAGGGGCAGAACGACAGATTTGTACATTGGCAGCGTGGGGATTTGATCTGGCATCTTTTCAGTTATTAGTCCAACAGTCCAACACTAACCACTAGGTTACCCTGCTAATTTGATTTCCTCGGACATCGACCTCATGGGGTTAACCTGTCTCTTCCCCTCCAAGTGGATTTAACAAGTGACATCAATAATGGATCATAGCTTTCACCTGGATTCACCTGGTCAGTCTGTCATGGAAAGTGCAGGTGTTCATAATGTTTTGTCCACTCAGTGTATTGTTTACATTGTTCTGCCGTGGACACTGTAGGTAGCTGTATGTCATTGTTCTCTGTGACAGAGAGTCCTTTATTGATTCATGCAAAATAGTTATTTTTCCCATGTTCAAATGCAGTCGTACAATGGTTTGGTAGACACACACATTCAAACACACACGCACAGACACAGACTCAAACACTCAAGTACGCACGCATGCACACACACACACACACACACCAGTTTTCAGAACAAAATTCTGTAATTCGCTGAGGAGTTGCTGCTGCTGCTATACAGTTGTCTCCCTGTACTCACAAAGCAGTGTGTGTGTGTGTGTGTGTGTGTGCGTGTGTGAGTGCGTGCGTGCGTGTGTGCGTGTGTCTGTGTGTGTGTGCGTGTGTGTGCGTGTGTGTGTGTGTGTGTGTGTG
>NC_056430.1:152809-350309 GCF_018296145.1 Oncorhynchus tshawytscha | reverse complement strand
TATACAGGATATTACGGTACAGAGTCAATGTGGAGGCTATATACAGGGTATTACGGTACAGAGTCAATGTGGAGGCTATATACAGGGTATTACGGTACAGAGTCAATGTGGAGGCTATATACAGGGTACCGGTACAGAGTCAATATGGTGGCTATATACAGGGGGTACCGGTACAGAGTCAATATGGTGACTATATACAGGGGTACCGGTACAGAGTCAATGTGGAGACTATATACAGAGTGTTACGGTACAGAGTCAATGTGGAGGCTATATACAGGGTATTATGGTACAGAGTCAATGTGGAGGCTATATACAGGGTATTACGGTAAAGAGTCAATGTGGAGGCTATATACAGGGGGTACTGGTACAGAGTCAATGTGGAGGCTATATACAGGGATACCGGTACAGAGTCAATGTGGAGGCTATATACAGGGTATTACGGTACAGAGTCAATGTGGAGGCTATATACAGGGTATTACGGTACAGAGTCAATGTGGAGGCTATATACAGGGTATTACAGTACAGAGTCAATGTGGAGGCTATATACAGGGGGTACCGGTACAGAGTCAATGTGGAGGCTATATACAGGGTATTACGGTACAGAGTCAATGTGGAGGCTATATACAGGGTATTACGGTACAGAGTCAATGTGGAGGCTATATACAGGGTATTCCGGTACAGAGTCAATGTGGAGGCTATATACAGGGTATTACGGTACAGAGTCAATGTGGAGACTATATACAGGGTATTACGGTACAGAGTCAATGTGGAGGCTATATACAGGGGGTACCGGTACAGAGTCAATATGGTGACTATATACAGGGGGAGGCTATATACAGGGTATTACGGTACAGAGTCAATGTGGAGACTATATACAGATTGTTACGGTACAGAGTCAATGTGGAGACTATATACAGGGTATTACGGTACAGAGTCAATGTGGAGGCTATATACAGGGTATTACGGTACAGAGTCAATGTGGAGGCTATATACAGGGGGTACCGGTACAGAGTCAATATGGTGGCTATATACAAGGGGTACCGGTACAGAGTCAATATGGTGACTATATACAGGGGGTACCGGTACAGAGTCAATGTGGAGACTATATACAGAGTGTTACGGTACAGAGTCAATGTGGAGGCTATATACAGGGTATTACGGTACAGAGTCAATGTGGAGGCTATATACAGGGTATTACGGTACAGAGTCAATGTGGAGGCTATATACAGGGGGTACCGGTGCAGAGTCAATGTGGAGGCTATATACAGGGGGTACCGGTACAGAGTCAATGTGGAGGCTATATACAGGGGGTACCGGTTCAGAGTCTATCAGTTAGTCGAGGTAATTGAGGTACTATGTAGATGTAGGGAGAGTTATTAAAGTGACTATGCATAGATGATAACAGAGTAGCAGCAGCGTAAAAAGTGTGTGGGGGGGAGGGCAATGCACATAGTCTGGGTAGCCATTTGACTAGATGTTCAGCAGTCTTGGGGTTTGGGGGTAGAAGTTGTTTAGAAGCCTCTTGGACATCGACTTGGTGCTCCAGTACCACTTGCCATGCAGTAGCAGAGAGAACAGTCTATGACTAGGGTGGCTGGAGTCTTTGACAATTTTTAGGGCCTTCCTCTGACACCGCCTGGTATAGAGGTCCTGGATGGCAGGAAACTTGGCCCCAGTGATGCACTGGGCCGTACGCACTGCCCTCTAGTGCCTTGCGGTTGGAGGCCGAGCAGTTGCCATACCAGGCAGTGATGCAACCCGTCAGGATGCTCTCGATGGTGCAGCTGTAGAACTTTTGAGGATCTGAGAACCCATGCCAAGTCTTTTCAGTCTCCATTTGGAGGATCTCCCCACCTGTGGGAGCATCAGATCTGAGAAACCAATTTATGGTCCAATTGTAGTTCTCAGAAAAGCATACAAATGTGTCACTTTGCAATTCGTGTCTGTTGAGACTGGTTTGCTTGATCTTCATCTTCCTCATTTGTTTCATTCTACCTGCCATATAACTAACAATACTTCAGGTGGAAGTTTTATTCCTTTATTTTAATGTTTTATTTCAGATTATTCTATTGATTGAAGGAGCTACTGCGTATTATGGAGGCTGTGTTACTCTTCTTTTCCACGGTAACACCAGTGTCATACTAGAGTACGTACATTTTGTTTCCGTGCCAAGGGCTGGCAGTGTGGACTTGTGAAGAGCAGAATCAACAACCTCTGCACAATCAAAACAGTTGCTTTGTGAGAAGGTGTTAATGTTCACAGTTAGCCAGTGTTATGTAAATGAGGTTGAAAAAGTACCAGTGGCCTGGCTTTGGGCCCAAGTGGCATCAGGTTCGCCAGGGCCATGGACCGGTGAGACAAGGGTGCCAGCCCGCACAGATGGAAACAGAAAAGTGTGAGCCTTTTGAGTAAAACACTTGGGTAAAGCTGCTATGGAAATATGCCAATAGGAGAGAGAGAGCTGCTCTACATGGTTGGAGTCCTGAACATTCCAGAGAGCTGCTGTACATGGTTGGAGTCCTGAACATTCTGTAGAGCTGCTGTACATGGTTGGAGTCCTGAACATTCCGGAGAGCTGCTGTACATCATTGGAGTCCTGAACATTCCGGAGAGCTGCTGTACATGGTTGGAGTCCTGAACATTCCAGAGAGCTGCTGTACATAGTTGGAGTCCTGAACATTCCAGAGAGCTGCTGTACATGGTTGGACAACTGAACATTCCAGAGTGCTGCTGTACATGGTTGGAAACATTCCAGAGAGCTGCTGTAATGGTGGAGTCCTGAACATTCCAGAGAGCTGCTGTACATGGTGGAGTCCTGAACATTCCAGAGAGCTGCTGTACATGGTGGAGTCCTGAACATTCCAGGAGCAGCCAAGCATCCAGACCCAGTAATGGTACAGACACACTTAGAAATCTAACTGTTGAGGTACCGATAGCTACTGATAGGTACTTAGCACCGTAGGAGGCCGTTCCTTGGCTTGCTAGAACAAAAGACGCCCCTGATGTCCAAGATCTTGACTTTGAGCCAATCAGAGAGAACAAACCTCCAAGTGGGTGAGCCTATAGAAGTGACAAAAGGGAAAAAATAAGGCTCTTTTCTCAGTCTAAATCCATCCCCTTTTCATTTTATTAAAATGTAACCTTTATTTAACTAGGCAAGTCAGTTAAGTCCCTACGGGACTCCCAATCACAGCCGGACGTGAAATAGCCTGGATTCGAACCAGGGACTGTAGTGACGCCTCTTGCACTGAGATGCAGTGCCTTAGACTGCTGCACCACTCGAGAGAAATTCATGAGAATTGCTGTAACAATAAAGCTGCAAATATAAATATTACGTTTTTAAATCTTTTATATCTTGCTAAGGATTTTTTTGTTGTCAGTTTAATAATGTGCACCTGCGGGAGAAGGTAAAGACAACAACCTCTCCCTCAACGTCAGCAAAACAAAAGTTTAATGTTGAGTTCGGGGAAGAAGATGGAACATGTCCCGATCCGCATCAATGGGACTGCAGTAGAGAGAGTGAGCAGATTTACGTTTTCCGGAGTCCTCACCGAGGACTCGACGTGGACCAACAACAGCACCGCTTTTGTCAAGAGGGTGTAACAGCGTCTCTACTTCCTGAGGTGTCTGATGAAATTAAGCATGTCACCTTGGGTTCTCACCAAATACTGCACCATTGAGAGCGCCCCGACGGGTTACATCAAGGCCTGGTACGGGAATTATTCCATCCACGACTGCAAGGCCTTCCAGTGGGTGGTGGAAATGACCCGTACATTACTGTGACCGTGCTCTCACTCATTTCAGGACATCTACTCGAAAAAAGTGCGTGAGGAAGGTATGCAGAATCATTCAAACTTCTTATGGCTGCAGGGGCAGTATTGAGTAGCTTGGATGAAAAGGTGCCCAGAGTAAACGGCCTGCTCCTCAGTCTCAGTTGCTAATATATGCATATTATTATTAGTATTGGATAGAAAACACTCTGAAGTTTCTATTTTTTTTATGATGTCTGTGAGTATAACAGAACTCATATGACAGGCAAAAACCTGAGAAGAAATCCAAACAGGAAGTGGGAAATCTGAGTTCGGTCGATTTTCAACCCAGGCCCTATTGAATATACTGGGATATTGGTTATGTTGCACTTCCTAGGGCTTCCACTAGATGTCAACAGTCTTTAGAACTTTGTTTGAGGATTCTACTGTGAGGTGAGGACTCATAAGGGCTGTTTGAGGATTCTACTGTGAAGTGGGGGCTCATACGGGCTGTTTGAGGATTCTGCTGTGAAGGGGGACTCATAAGGGCTGTTTGAGGATTCTACTGTGAAGTGAGGGCTCATAAGGGCTGTTGGAGGATTCTGCTGTGAAGTGAGGGCTCATAAGGACTGTTTGAGGATTCTACTGTGAAGTGAGGGCTCATAAGGGCTGTTTGAGGATTCTGCTGTGAAGGGGGGACTCATAAGGGCTGTTTGAGCCAGAGGTCTGGCAGATTGCCACAGGCTCTGAGGAACGGTCACGAGAGAGTTAGCTCTCGTTCCATTGCTTTTCTACAGACATAGGAATTCTCTGGTTGGAATATTATTGAAGTTTTATGTTAAAAACATCCTAAAGATTGATTACATACATCGTTTGACATGTTTCTACGGACAGTAATGGACATTTTGTCTGCAACTAGGGCACGCGCTTCATGACTTTGGATTTGTTTACCAAACGTGCTAACAAAAGTAGCTATTTGGACATAAATGATGGACATTATTGAACTAAGTCAAACATTTAATGTGGAACTGGGATTCCTGGGAGTGCATTCTGATAAAGATCATCAAAGGTAAGTGAATATTTAAAATGCTATTTCTGAGTAATGTTGACTACCCAATATGGCGGGTATCTTTTTGGCTGCTTTGTTGTCTAAAGGCTGTACTCAGATTATTGCATGGTTTGCTTTTTCCATAAAGTTTTTAAAAAATCTGACACAGCGGTTGCATTAAGGAGAAGTGTATCTATATTTCCATGTCTAACAATTGTATTTTCATCGACATTTATAATGAGTATTTCTGTAAAATGATGTGGCTCTCTGCAAAATCACCGGATGTTTTTGGAACTAGTGAAAATAATGCGCCAATGTATACTGAGATGTTTTATATAAATATGAACTTTATCGAACAAAACATATATGTATTGTGTAACATGAAGTCCTATGAGTGTCATCTGATGAAGATCATTAAAGGTTAGTGATTCATTTTAGGTAGGTAGGGGTAAATTGACTAGACAACAGCGTAGATAATAAACAGTATCAGCAGTATACTATAGGTAGGGGTAAAGGATATATAATAGACAGTAACAGCAGTATACTGTAGGTAGGGGTAAAAGATAGATAATAGACAGTAACAGCAGTATACTGTAGGTAGAGGTAAAGTGACTAGACAACAGGATATATAATAGACAGTAACAGCAGTATACTGTAGGTAGGGGTAAAGGATAGATAATAGACAGTAACAGCAGTATACTGTAGGTAGGGGTAAATGATAGATAATAGACAGTAACAGTAGTATACTGTAGGTAGGGGTAAAGGATAGATAATAGACAGTAACAGCAGTATACTGTAGGTAGGGGTAAAGGATAGATAATAGACAGTAACAGCAGTATACTGTAGGTAGGGGTAAAGGATAGATAATAGACAGTATCAGCAGTATACTGTAGGTAGGGGTAAAGGATAGATAATAGACAGTAACAGCAGTATACTGTAGGTAGGGGTAAAGGATAGATAATAGATAGTAACAGCAGTATACTGTAGGTAGGGGTAAAGGATAGATAATAGACAGTAACAGCAGTATACTGTAGGTAGGGGTAAAGGATAGATAATAGACAGTAACAGCAGTATACTGTAGGTAGGGGTAAAGGATAGATAATAGACAGTATCAGCAGGGTATGTGATGAGCAAAAGAGATGAGTGCTAAACGTGTCAATGCAGATATTCCGGGTGGCTTTTGGTTAAAACTACTTAAAAACTATTTATCAGTCTTTTTAGCTTGTGGGTAGAAGCTGTTCAGGGTCCTTTTGGTTCCAGACTTGCTGTGGTTTACTGATCCGACTTTTTGGGGGATATTTTAGTCCAGACTGAAAGATCCCGAGTTTCTGGAAGGTTCTGCTCATGTGTACATGTAATATTCTCTACTTTACGCTCAAGTTAGATCAAGTTGAATCCATGTCTGATTCAAGATCTCACATAAAGATCACAGTATTATACATAACAGAACTGAATATAATAGCATAACGATACCGTAAGACAAATAAAAACCACCGCATTCGATCTTGAATGATAATTCTTAAACTTTTACTAGGGGAGGACAACTGCCTCCTCTCATTGAAGCAACGGAAGTTCAAGGCCGACCGCGGTAATTGTTAGCAGAAAACCGGATCCCCCATTATAGTGAATGTAAAAATGGCAATGTTTGTTGTACAATTTTCATTTTCAAGACAATCATGGCATCAATATTTGATTCTAAATACACCGGATGTATGTCCTTGAACTAATTATTTTAGAATCACACACACACACAGTTATAAGGATAATGTCTCCATGACACACAAACAATATCACATTTACATAAGTATTAAGACTCTTTGCTATGAGACTGAAATGTATCGTCTCAGGTGCATCCTGTTTCCAATGATCATCCGTGAGATGATTCTGCAACTTGATTGGAGCCCACCTGTCGTAAATTCAATTGCCACTCCACGTAGTTGACGCTGATTTTTAGGCTTCACAGTAGAAGCCTTCTGTCTCCACCCTGATTGTAAATCAGAGGCTGTTAAGCCAACAGAGTGTCTAAAATGGCACCCTATTCTATACAGTGTACTACTTTTGACCAGATTCCTTATAGGGAACATAGTGCTTTTTATGACACATCCTGGGAGAGGTTTATTTCTAGCTAGAGGAAGGGGTACACGTGTCACACTGATGTTTCTATCTGGAGAGAGAGATTCATTCTGTCTTTTGTCTGAGCTGCAGAATGAAAATGGCTTCCGCCCTGAGCATCAGATATGTGATGTTGCTTGAGCCACAAATATAAAATACAAAAAGGGTCAGCGGTGACAGGTTTAGGACACTCCCACGCCATCACTGGCATTGTGCTCAGCTCTGTAAGAATAGACTAAAACTCAGCTCTGCTCTACCACAGTGCTGCCTCTGTTCTGCCTCTGTTCTGCATCAGCTCTGTAAGAATAGACTAAAACTCAGCTCTGCTCTGCCTCAGCCCTGTCTCTGTTCTGCCTCTGCTCTGCCACAGCGCTGCCTCTGCTCTGCCTCTGCTCTACCTCAGCCCTGCCTCAGCCCTACCTCAGCCATGCCTCTGCTCTGCCTCAGCCCTGCCTCTGCTCTGCCACAGCTCTGCCTCTGTTCTGCCTCTGCCTCTGCTCTGCCTGCCTCAGCCCTGCCTCTGCTCTACTTCAGCCCTGCCTCTGCTCTGCCACAGCTCTGCCTCTGTTCTGCCACAGCTCTGCCTCTGTTCTGCCTCTGCCTCTACTCTACCTCAGCCCTGCCTCTGCTCTACTTCAGCCCTGCCTCTGCTCTGCCTCTGCTCTGCCTCAGCCCTGCCTCTGCTCTACTTCAGCCCTGCCTCTGCTCTGCCTCAGCCATGCCTCTGCTCTGCCTCTGCTCTGCCTCAGCCCTGCCTCTGCTCTGCCTCAGCCATGCCTCTGCTCTGCCTCTGCTCTGCCTCAGCCCTGCCTCTGCTCTGCCTCAGCCCTGCCTCTGCTCTGCCTCTGCTCTGCTCTGCCTCAGCTCAGAGGATATAAAGAGCTAGCAGACATAACCAGCCTGGAGGCTGTACACTTCACTGGATTTATAATGGGGGGAGAAAGGAGGGAGGGGGGAGGATATCTTTTTTATTTCTGCTCTATCTGGTCAGTTTGATTAGAAGTACATCAGAGGGAAGCCCTTACTGAAGTGTTGCACATGACAAATGCCAAAATAAATTCAAAATGGACACTTCTTTGGTGTTGATGACCCTGTCTGTGTCAAAATCTTCTCTAACTCTTTTGCCATGACCAGAGGAAGAATTCAGTATACTGTAAAATTAAAATTTATAAACTAAAGTATTACATTTCCTCCATTTTTAAATAATTGTAATTACATGTAATTGTATTGAAATAACCTCTGAACTTTTGTCTGAAATTATCATATTAATTTGTTGAGAATACAATACTGTAATAGACTACATAAATAATAAAGCTTTGGTGATAAACACACATTTCAACGACAACTTGGCGAATGTATTGAGCAGGACAATCAGATCCAATCAATCAGATCCAATCAGATCCAATCAGATCCAATCAGATCCAATCAGATCCAATCAGATCCAATCAGATCCAATCAGATCCAATCAAATGGAGAAAAATAATAAATAAAGGTTTTCTTTTTTTAATGTTTCAAAATACAAGGTTTATTGGCACAACAAGCACATCTCTCTTGTTCTGTGCATCACGGCTGGAATGGATGCAATTCTATCGTCAATAATCAACGCCACAACCAATAGCATTTTACCGCTAAGACCAGCTTTGCGTTGGTCGTAAACATTCCCACCAGCACGTACTGAAATTGCCACCTTTTGGCACACATTTTTAAGGATAAACCTTCGATATTGCCACCCCCTCCCACCTCAGAGCAAGACATGCAAATTACCAATCCTGGTGCTAGGGTTTGAACATAAGAATGGTGCCGGCTATGGCCTCCCGGGTGGTGCAGGGGTCTAGGGCACTGCATCGCAGTGCTAGCTGTGCCACCAGAGACTCTGGGTTCACGCCCAGGCTCTGTTGCAGCCGGCCGCGACTGGGAGGTCCGTGGGGCGACGCACAATTGGCCTAGCGTCGTCCGGGTTATGGAGGGTTTGGCCGGTAGGGAGATCCTTGTCTCATTGCGGACTAGCGACTCCTGTGGCGGGCCGGGCGCAGTGCACGCTGACACGGTCGCCAGGTGTATGGTGTTTCCTCCAACACATTGGTGCGGCTGGCTTCCGGGTTGGATGGCGCTGTGTTAAGAAGCAGTGCGGCTTGGTTGGGTTGTGTTTCGGAGGATGCATGACTTTCAACCTTCGTCTCTCCCGAGCCCGTACGGGAGTTGTAGCAATGAGACAAGATAGTAACTACTAACAATTGGATACCACGAAATTGGGGAGAAAAAGGGGTCAAAAAATTAAAAATGTTTAAAGAATGGTGCCGGCTTTAACAGATCAACTGTGCGTTAGATATTTTCCTTGGCTTTAATGTCAGATGAAAATGGAGCACGACAGTTTCTCTAAATTCACGACACTGCAGCCCTGCTCTGCTTAGAACAGAACTGCTGAAAACTAGTGTAGCAAGGCATCATGGATCATCAGTTACCAGTCCTTTCTCCCCCAGCGTCTACCCCAGCGTTCTTTAACTTTATAAAGGGGCCGTGAATTCATTCTGAAGGCTTTGTGTGTCCAGTGTGCTATGAAATGCACTAAATGCTAAGGATTGAATAGCTATCTGCACTTATTTTCACATCTCCTCGAGAAGGTCTGCTATTATTCTGCTTCAGAGAGAAGGGACTTGGGGCTAAGGATGAACTATACTGCGGAAGGATTACTTAAGGACTGTTATTTAAAAAAAAAACCGAGTTGTGTAAGAATCTGATATTTCCTATGGCTTGATTTATGTTTTGACCGTGTTTCAAGTCAATCGATTGTCGACGTAAATACAGGGTCTAAAACAGGTAGAGGACAGTTTGATGGTCTAAAACAGGTAGAGGACAGTTTGATGGTCTATGTAGAGGACAGTTTGATGGTCTATGTAGAGGACAGTTTGATGGTC
Source organism: Oncorhynchus tshawytscha (assembly GCF_018296145.1). Lineage (NCBI taxonomy): Eukaryota > Metazoa > Chordata > Actinopteri > Salmoniformes > Salmonidae > Oncorhynchus > Oncorhynchus tshawytscha. The sequence goes on along the minus strand of NC_056430.1, from coordinate 340,485 downwards.
TATGTAGAGGACAGTTTGATGGTCTAAAACAGGTAGAGGACAGTTTGATGGTCTATGTAGAGGACAGTTTGATGGTCTAAAACAGGTAGAGGACAGTATGATGGTCTATGTAGAGGACAGTTTGATGGTCTAAAACAGGTAGAGGACAGTATGATGGTCTATGTAGAGGACAGTGTGATGGTCTATGTAGAGGACAGTATGATGGTCTATGTAGAGGACAGTGTGATGGTCTAAAACAGGTAGAGGACAGTATGATGGTCTATGTAGAGGACAGTTTGATGGTCTAAAACAGGTAGAGGACAGTATGATGGTCTATGTAGAGGACAGTGTGAGGGTCTAAACAGGTAGAGGACAGTGTGATGGTGTATGTAGAGGACAGTGTGATGGTCTATGTAGAGGACAGTGTAATGGTCTATGTAGAGGACAGTGTGAGGGTCTAAACAGGTAGAGGACAGTATGATGGTCTATGTAGAGGACAGTATGATGGTCTATGTAGAGGACAGTGTAATGGTCTATGTAGAGGGACAGTGTGATGGTCTATGGAGGACAGTATGATGGTCGAAACAGGTAGAGGACAGGGTGATGGTCTAAACAGGTAGAGGACAGTGTGATGGTCTAAGCAGGTAGAGGAGAGTGTGATGGTCTGAGCAGGTAGAGGACAGTGTGATGGTCTAAGCAGGTAGATGACAGTATGATGGTCTATGTAGAGGACAGTGTGATGGTCTAAACAGGTAGAGGACAGTGTGATGGTCTACACAGGTAGAGGACAGTGTGATGGTCTAAACAGGTATAGGACAGTGTGATGGTCTAAACAGGTAGAGGACAGTGTGATGGTCTAAACAGGTAGAGGACAGTGTGATGGTCTAAACAGGTAGAGGACAGTATGATGGTGTATGTAGAGGACAGTGTGATGGTCTAAGCAGGTAGAGGACAGTGTGATGGTCTATGTAGAGGACAGTGTGATGGTCTATGTAGAGGACAGTGTGATGGTCTGTGGTAGAGGACAGTGTGAGGTCTATGTAGAGGAAAGTGTTATGGTCAACTTAGAGGACAGTGTGATGGTATATGTAGAGGACAGTTTGATGGTCTAAACAGGTAGAGGACAGTGTGATGGTCTATGTAGAGGACAGTGTGATGGTCTATGTAGAGGACAGTGTGATGGTCTATGTAGAGGACAGTGTGATGGTCTAAACAGGTAGAGGACATTGTGATGGTCTATGTAGAGGACAGTGTGATGGTCTAAACAGGTAGAGGACAGTATGATGGTCTATGTAGAGGACAGTGTGATTGTCTATGTAGAGGACAGTGTGATTGTCTAAACAGGTAGAGGACAGTGTGATGGTCTATGTAGAGGACAGTGTGATGGTCTAAACAGGTAGAGGACAGTGTGATGGTCTATGTAGAGGACAGTGTGATGGTCTAAACAGGTAGAGGACAGTATGATGGTCTATGTAGAGGACAGTGTGATGGTCTAATGGTCTATGTAGAGGACAGTGTGATGGTCTAAGCAGGACAGTGATGGACAGTGTGATGGTCTAAACAGGTAGAGGACAGTGTGATGGTCTAAACAGGTATGAGGACAGTGTGATGGTCTAAACAGGTAGAGGACAGTGTGATGGTCTATGTAGAGGACAGTGTGATGGTCTAAACAGGTAGAGGACAGTATGATGGTCTATGTAGAGGACAGTGTGATGGTCTAAGCAGGTAGAGGACAGTGTGATGGTCTATGAGGACAGTGTGATGGTCTATGGAGAGGACAGTGTGATGGTCTATGTAGAGGACAGTGTAATGGTCTATGGTAGAGGACAGTGTGATGGTCTAAACAGGTAGAGGACAGTGTGATGGTCTATGTAGAGGACAGTGTGATGGTCTAAACAGGTAGAGGACAGTGTGATGGTCTAGTATGATGGTCTATGTAGAGGACAGTGTGATGGTCTATGTAGAGGACAGTGTGCTGTCTGTGATGGTCTAGAGAGGACAGTGTGATGGTCTATGGTAGAGGACAGTGTGATGGTCTATGTAGAGGACAGTGTGATGGTCTAAACAGGTAGAGGACAGTGTGATGGTCATTGTAGAGGACAGTGTGATGGTCTAAACAGGTAGAGGACAGTATGATGGTCTATGTAGAGGACAGTGTGATGGTCTATGGTAGAGGACAGTGTGATGGTCTATGTAGAGGACAGTGTGATGGTCTAAACAGGTAGAGGACAGTGTGATGGTCTATGTAGAGGACAGGGTGATGGTCTATGTAGAGGACAGTGTGATGGTCTAAACAGGTAGAGGACAGTGTGATGGTCTATGTAGAGGACAGTGTGATGGTCTAAACAGGTAGAGGACAGTGTAATGGTCTAAGCAGATAGAGGACAGTGTGATTGTCTATGTAGAGGACAGTGTGGTGGTCTATGAGAGGACAGTGTGATGGTCTAAACAGGTAGAGGACAGTGTGATGGTCTAAACAGGTAGAGGACAGTGTGATGGTCTAAACAGGTAGAGGACAGTGTGATGGTCTAAACAGGTAGAGGACAGTGTGATGGTCTAAGCAGGTAGAGGACAGTGTGATGGTCTAAGCAGGTAGCGGACAGTGTGATGGTCTAAGCAGTGTGATGGTCTAAGTAGGGACAGTGTAATGGTCTAAACAGATAGAGGACAGTGTGATGGTCTATGTAGAGGACAGTGTGATGATCTATATATAGGACAGTGTGATGGTCTATGTAGAGGATAGTGTGATGGTCTATGTAGAGGACAGTGTGATGGTCTATGTAGAGGACAGTGTGATGGTCTAAGCAGGTAGAGGACAGTGTGATGGTCTATGTAGAGGACAGTGTGATGGTCTAAACAGGTAGAGGACAGTATGATGGTCTATGAAACAGGTAGAGGACAGTGTGATGGTCTAAACAGGTAGAGGACAGTGTGATGGTCTAAGCAGGTAGAGGACAGTGTGATGGTCTAAGCAGGTAGAGGACAGTATGATGGTCTATGTAGAGGACAGTGTGATGGTTTATGTAGATTACAGTGTGATGGTCTAAACAGGTAGAGGACAGTGTGAAGGTCTAAGCAGGTAGAGGACAGTGTGATGGTCTAAGCAGGTAGAGGACAGTGTGATGGTCTATGTAGAGGACAGTGTGATGGTCTATGTAGATGGACAGTGTGATGGTCTAAACAGGTAAAGGACAGTGTGATGGTCTAAGCAGGTAGAGGACAGTGTGATGGTCTAAGCAGGTAGAGGACAGTATGATGGTCTATGTAGAGGACAGTGTGATGGTCTAAATAGGTAGAGGACAGTGTGATGGTCGAAACAGGTAGAGGACAGTATGATGGTCTACGTAGACGACAGTGTGATGGTCTATGTAGAGGACAGTGTGATGGTCTAAATTGGTAGAGGACAGTATGATGGTCCATGTAGAGGACAGTGTGAGGGTCTAAACAGGTAGAGGACATTGTGATGGTCTATGTAGAGGACAGTGTGATGGTCTAAACAGGTAGAGGACAGTATGATGGTCTATGTAGAGGACAGTGTGATGGTCTATGTAGAGGACAGTGTGATTGTCTAAACAGGTAGAGGACAGTGTGATGGTCTATGTAGAGGACAGTGTGATGGTCTATGTAGAGGACAGTGTGATGGTCTATGTAGAGGACAGTGTGATGGTCTAAACAGGTAGAGGACAGTGTGATGGTCTATGTAGAGGACAGTGTGATGGTCTAAACAGGTAGAGGACAGTATGATGGTCTATGTAGAGGACAGTGTGATGGTCTAAGCAGGTAGAGGACAGTGTGATGGTCTAAGCAGGTAGAGGACAGTGTGATGGTCTAAACAGGTAGAGGACAGTGTGATGGTCTAAACAGGTATGGTTTATGTAGGACAGTGTGATGGTCTAAACAGGTAGAGGACAGTGTGATGGTCTATGTAGAGGACAGTGTGATGGTCTAAGCAGGTAGAGGACAGTGTGATGGTCTATGTAGAGGACAGTGTGATGGTCTATGTAGAGGACAGTGTAATGGTCTATGTAGAGGACAGTGTGATGGTCTAAACAGGTAGAGGACAGTGTGATGGTCTATGTAGAGGACAGTGTGATGGTCTAAACAGGTAGAGGATAGTATGATGGTCTATGTAGAGGACAGTGTGATGGTCTATGTAGAGGACAGTGTGCTGTCTGTGTAGAGGACAGTGTGAGGGTCTATGTAGAGGACAGTGTGATGGTCTATGTAGAGGACAGTGTGATGGTCTAAGCAGGTAGAGGACAGTGTGATGGTCATTGTAGAGGACAGTGTGATGGTCTAAACAGGTAGAGGACAGTATGATGGTCTATGTAGAGGACAGTGTGATGGTCTATGTAGAGGGACAGTGTGATGGTCTATGTAGAGGACAGTGTGATGGTCTAAACAGGTAGGTCTAGGACATTGTGATGGTCTATGTAGAGGACAGTGTGATGGTCTAAACAGGTAGAGGACAGTGTGATGGTCTATGTAGAGGACAGTGTGATGGTCTATGTAGAGGACAGTGTGATGGTCTATGTAGAGGACAGTGTGATGGTCTAAACAGGTAGAGGACAGTGTGATGGTCTATGTAGAGGACAGTGTGATGGTCTAAACAGGTAGAGGACAGTGTAATGGTCTAAACAGGTAGAGGACAGTGTGATGGGCTATGTAGAGGACAGTGTGATGGTCTATGTAGAGGACAGTGTGATGGTCTAAACAGGTAGAGGACAGTGTGATGGTCTATGTAGAGGACAGTGTGATGGTCTAAACAGGTAGAGGACAGTGTAATGGTCTAAGCAGATAGAGGACAGTGTGATTGTCTATGTAGAGGACAGTGTGGTGGTCGATGTAGAGGACAGTGTGATGGTCTAAACAGGTAGAGGACAGTGTGATGGTCTATGTAGAGGACAGTGTGATGGTCTAAACAGGTAGAGGACAGTGTAATGGTCTAAGCAGATAGAGGACAGTGTGATGGTCTAAGCAGGTAGCGGACAGTGTGATGGTCTAAGCAGGTAGAGGACAGTGTAATGGTCTAAGCAGATAGAGGACAGTGTGATGGTCTATGTAGAGGACAGTGTGATGATCTATATATAGGACAGTGTGATGGTCTATGTAGAGGATAGTGTGATGGTCTATGTAGAGGACAGTGTGATGGTCTATGTAGAGGACAGTGTGATGGTCTAAGTAGAGGACAGTGTGATGGTCTATGTAGAGGACAGTGTGATGGTCTAAACAGGTAGAGGACAGTATGATGGTCGAAACAGGTAGAGGACAGTGTGATGGTCTAAGCAGGTAGAGGACAGTGTGATGGTCTATGCAGGTAGAGGACAGTATGATGGTCTATGTAGAGGACAGTGTGATGGTTTATGTAGATTACAGTGTGATGGTCTAAACAGGTAGAGGACAGTGTGAAGGTCTAAGCAGGTAGAGGACAGTGTGATGGTCTAAGCAGGTAGTGTGAGGTCTACAGTATTATGGTCTATGTAGAGGACAGTGTGATGGTCTAAATAGGTAGAGGACAGTGTGATGGTCTAAACAGAAACAGGTGGTCTAGAGGACAGTATGATAGTCTAAACGGTAGACGACAGTGTGATGGTCTATGTAGAGGACAGTGTGATGGTCTAAACTGGTAGAGGACAGTATGATGGTCCATGTAGAGGACAGTGTGATGGTCTAAACAGGTAGAGGAGAGTATGATGGTCTATGTAGAGGACAGTGTGATGGTCTAAACAGGTAGAGGACAGTGTGATGGTCTATGTAGAGGACAGTGTGATGGTCTAAACAGGTAGAGGACAGTGTGATGGTCTAAACAGATAGAGGACAGTGTGATGGTCTAAGCAGGTAGCGGACAGTGTGATGGTCTAAGCAAGTAGAGGACAGTGTAATGGTCTAAGCAGATAGAGGACAGTGTGATGGTCTAAGCAGGTAGAGGACAGTGTGATGGTCTATGTAGAGGACAGTGTGATGGTCTATGTAGAGGACAGTGTAATGGTCTATGTAGAGGACAGTGTGATGGTCTAAACAGGTAGAGGACAGTGTGATGGTCTATGTAGAGGACAGTGTGATGGTCTAAACAGGTAGAGGACAGTGTAATGGTCTAAACAGGTAGAGGACAGTGTGATGGTCTATGTAGAGGACAGTGTGATGGTCTATGTAGGTCTGTGATGGTCTAGTAGAGGACAGTGTGATGGTCTAAATGGTCAGGTAGAGGACAGTGTGATGGTCTATGTAGAGGACAGTGTGATGGTCTATGGTAGAGGACAGTGTGATGGTCTATGTAGAGGACAGTGTGATGGTCTAAACAGGTAGAGGACAGTGTGATGGTCTATGTAGAGGACAGTGTGATGGTCTAAACAGGTAGAGGACAGTGTGATGGTCTAAGAGGACAGGTAGAGGACAGTGTGATGGTCTAAACAGGTAGAGGACAGTGTGATGGTCTAAACAGGTATAGGACAGTGTGATGGTCTAAACAGGTGAGAGGACAGTGTGATGGTCTATGTAGAGGACAGTGTGATGGTCTAAACAGGTAGAGGACAGTATGATGGTCTATGTAGAGGACAGTGTGATGGTCTAAGCAGGTAGAGGACAGTGTGATGGTCTATGTAGAGGACAGTGTGATGGTCTATGTAGAGGACAGTGTGATGGTCTATGTAGAGGACAGTGTGATGGTCTAAACAGGTAGAGGACAGTGTGATGGTCTATGTAGAGGACAGTGTGATGGTCTAAACAGGTAGAGGATAGTATGATGGTCTATGTAGGTAGGACAGTGTGATGGTCTATGTAGAGGACAGTGTGCTGTCTGTGGTAGAGGACAGTGTGAGGGTCTATGTAGAGGACAGTGTGATGGTCTATGTAGAGGACAGTGTGATGGTCTAAACAGGTAGAGGACAGTGTGATGGTCATTGTAGAGGACAGTGTGATGGTCTAAACAGGTAGAGGACAGTATGATGGTCTATGTAGAGGACAGTGTGATGGTCTATGGTAGAGGACAGTGTGATGGTCTATGTAGAGGACAGTGTGATGGTCTAAACAGTATGATGGTCTAGAGGACATTGTGATGGTCTATGTAGATGGAGGACAGTGTGATGGTCTAAACAGGTAGAGACAGTGTGATGGTCTATGTAGAGGACAGTGTGATGGTCTATGTAGAGGACAGTGTGATGGTCTATGTAGAGAGACAGTGTGATGGTCTAAACAGGTAGAGGACAGTGTGATGGTCTATGGTAGAGGACAGTGTGATGGTCTAAACAGGTAGAGGACAGTGTGATGGTCTAAACAGGTAGAGGACAGTGTGATGGGCTATGTAGAGGACAGTGTGATGGTCTAAACAGGTAGAGGACAGTGTGATGGTCTAAACAGGTAGAGGACAGTGTGATGGTCTATGTAGGTAGGACAGTGTGATGGTCTAAACAGGTAGAGGACAGTGTAATGGTCTAAGCAGATAGAGGACAGTGTGATTGTCTATGTAGAGGACTGTGTGGTGGTCTATGTAGAGGACAGTGTGATGGTCTAAACAGGTAGAGGACAGTGTGATGGTCTATGTAGAGGACAGTGTGATGGTCTAAACAGGTAGAGGACAGTGTAATGGTCTAAGCAGATAGAGGACAGTGTGATGGTCTAAGCAGGTAGCGGACAGTGTGATGGTCTAAGTCAAACAGGTAGAGGACAGTGTAATGGTCTAAGCAGATAGAGGACAGTGTGATGGTCTATGTAGAGGACAGTGTGATGATCTATAGAGGACAGTGTGATGGTCTATGTAGAGGACAGTGTGATGGTCTAAGCAGGTAGAGGACAGTGTGATGGTCTATGTAGAGGACAGTGTGATGGTCTAAACAGGTAGAGGACAGTATGATGGTCTAAACAGAAACAGGTAGAGGTCAGGGTGATGGTCTAAACAGGTAGAGGACAGTGTGATGGTCTAAGCAGGTAGAGGACAGTGTGATGGTCTAAGCAGGTAGAGGACAGTATGATGGTCTATGTAGAGGACAGTGTGATGGTTTATGTAGATTACAGTGTGATGGTCTAAACAGGTATAGGACAGTGTGATGGTCTAAACAGGTATAGGACAGTGTGATGGTCTAAACAGGTAGAGGACAGTGTGATGGTCTAAGCAGGTAGAGGACAGTGTGATGGTCTAAGCAGGTAGAGAACAGTGTGATGGTCTAAACAGGTAGAGGAGAGTATGATGGTCTATGTAGAGGACAGTGTGATGGTCTAAACAGGTAGAGGACAGTGTGATGGTCTATGTAGAGGACAGTGTGATGGTCTAAACAGGTAGAGGACAGTGTGATGGTCTAAACAGATAGAGGACAGTGTGATGGTCTAAACAGGTAGCGGACAGTGTGATGGTCTAAGCCGGTAGAGGACAGTGTAATGGTCTAAGCAGATGGTCTAGAGGACAGTGTGATGGTCTAAGCAGGTAGAGGACAGTGTGATGGTCTATGATAGAGGACAGTGTGATGGTCTATGTAGAGGACAGTGTAATGGTCTAAACAGGTAGAGGACAGTGTGATGGTCTATGTAGAGGACAGTGTGAATGGTCTATGTAGAGGACAGTGTGATGGTCTAAACAGGTAGAGGGCAGTGTGAGGGTCTATGTAGAGGACAGTGTGATGGTCTAAACAGGTAGTGGACAGTGTGATGGTCTATGTAGAGGACAGTGTGATGGTCTAAACAGGTAGAGGACAGTGTAATGGTCTAAACAGGTAGAGGACAGTGTGATGGTCTATGTAGAGGACAGTGTGATGGTCTATGTAGAGGACAGTGTGATGGTCTATGTAGAGGACAGTGTGATGGTCTAAACAGGTAGAGGACAGTGTGATGGTCTATGTAGAGGACAGTGTGATGGTCTAAACAGGTAGAGGACAGTGTAATGGTCTAAGCAGATAGAGGACAGTGTGATGGTCTATGTAGAGGACAGTGTAATGGTCTAAGCAAATAGAGGACAGTGTGATGGTCTAAGCAGGTAGAGGACAGTGTAATGGTCTAAGCAGATAGAGGACAGTGTGATGGTCTATGTAGAGGACAGTGTGATGATCTATGTATAGGACAGTGTGATGGTCTATGTAGAGGATAGTGTGATGGTCTATGTAGAGGACAGTGTGATAGTTTAAACAGGTAGAGGACAGTGTGATGGTCTAAACAGGTAGAGGACAGTGTAATGGTCTAAGCAAATAGAGGACAGTGTGATGGTCTATGTAGAGGACAGTGTGATGGTCTATGTAGAGGACAGTGTGATGGTCTATGTAGAGGACAGTGTGATGGTCTAAACAGGTAGAGGACAGTGTGATGGTCTATGTAGAGGACAGTGTGATGGTCTAAACAGGTAGAGGACAGTGTAATGGTCTAAGCAAATAGAGGACAGTGTGATGGTCTAAGCAGGTAGAGGACAGTGTAATGGTCTAAGCAGATAGAGGACAGTGAGATGGTCTATGTGGGGCAGTGAGATGATCTAGTGAGATGAGATGGTCTATGTAGAGGACAGTATTATGGTCTATGTAAAGGACAATGTGATGGTCTATGTAGAGGACAGTGTGATGGTCTATGTCGAGGACAGTGTGATTGTCTAAGCAGGTAGAGGACAGTGCGATGGTCTATGATGGTCTATGTAGAGGACAGTGTGATGGTCTAAGCAGGTAGAGGACAGTGTGATGGTCTAAGCAGGTAGAGGACAGTGTGATGGTCTATGTAGTGGACTGTGTGATGGTCTAAACAGGTATAGGACAGTGTGATGGTCTAAACAGGTAGAGGACAGTGTGATGGTCTAAGCAGGTAGAGGACAGTGTGATGGTCTAAGCAGGTAGAGGACAGTGTGATGGTCTAAACAGGTAGAGGACAGTGTGATGGTCTAAGCAGGTCGAGGACAGTGTGATTGGTTGGTCATCAAAGCTTTGATTAGATTGATGTCATTCTAAGTCATAAAAAAAACCTGCCTCACAGAAAATGTTGTTCTTATTAAAAGTTGTGTCATTGTAAGGGCTTGATTTAATCCGGATGTTCAGCTCTATAGATGTCTTCAAGGATGTCGCCAGGACCAACTGAGAAATAGAGAAAACCTCCAGGGGACCATGACACAACGTCCTGACCAATCGCCAACTAGACAAAACCTCCAGGGGACAATGACAACGGTCCTGACCAACTGAGAACCAGACAAAACCTCCAGGGGACCATGACAACGGTCCTAACCACTTTAGACAACCATTTTTGGTTGCAGTTACGTTCCGTTGGGACCATCACGCAACATCCTAATCACTAGTAATGTTACAATTAAAAAGGTCCTGACATGGTCTCCAGGGGACCATGACAACGTTCCTGACCAACCGAAAACTAGACTAAACCTGCAGGGGACCATGACAACGGTCCTGCTAACATACAGAGAACCCAACAAAGGTCCCTCAGAGAACGTTGTGAAACATCTCCTTGCGGTCATCGAATGCCCCACAGATAACGTCCTATCAGAACCAAATAGGAACCTTTCTAAAAATATTCCGTAATGGATATCATACCCAATTATAACATTATACTGCGACCAAACTGGGACCTGTACTGAACGTCCTCTTTTAGTACTGAGTTTAATGTCAAGCTTTAATGTTTCTAGAATGTTCTAACAGTTTTTCAATTTTTGCCTAAAAGGACATATAACACATTGAATATAAGAATATAACACATTAGATCTGGTAAAAGATAATACAAAGGAAAATAAAAGTGTTTTTGTATTTTTTTTTGGACCATCAAGCAAAAGGCCATAATGTATTATTCCAGCCCAGGTAAAATGTAGACGTTGGCCACTAGATGGCAGCAGTATATGTGCAAAGTTTTAGACTGATCCAATGAATCATTGCATTTATGTTAACATTTTGGTATCAAGACTGCCCAAATGTGCCTAATTAGTTTATTAATATCGTTTCATGTTCAAAACTGTGCACTCCTCAGACAATAGCATGGTATTCTTTCAATGTAATAGCTACTGTAAATTGGACAGTGCAGTTAGATTAACAAGACTTTAAGCTTTCTGCCAAATTCAGATATGTCTACGTCCTGGGAAATGTTCTTGTTACTTACAACCTCATGCTAATCGCATTAGCCTATGTTATCTCAACTTCCCGAGGGGGACCCACGGGAAGAAGTGGAGAAGAAGTTTAACCCACAGACCATCATAGATTAACCAAAAATGAACACACAGACCACCATAGATTAACACACAGACCAGCATAGATTAACACACAGACCAGCATAGATTAACACAGACCAGCATAGATTAACACACAGACCACCATAGATTAACACACAGACCACTATAGATTAACACACAGACCACCATAGATTAACACACAGACCACCATAGATTAACACACAGACCACCATAGATTAACACACAGACCACCCTAGATGATCCCCAGATGATCCTATTGGACATGGACATGCGTAGAAATGGAAATTGTGCACAATTGTGTCAGTGGAGTCTCCTCAGAGGAGACACGGGAGGACCATCCTCCTCAGTAAATTTCATAAAAATACAAATATTGAAAAATTGAAAAAAGTGATCCTTTTTAAATAAAATTACACAAAATGTATTCACATCACCAAAATGAATTGATTAAAATACTGTTTTGCTGTAGCCTCAACAGCACTCCGTAGGGTAGCACCATGGTGTAGCCATAGGACAGCTGGCTACCATCCTCCTCTGAGTATATTGACTTCAATACAAAACCAAGGAGGCTCTTGGTTCTCATCCCCTTCCATGGATTTACACAGTAATTATGACAACTTCCCGGAGGACTTCCTCCAACCTATCAAAGCTCTTGCAGTACGAACTGACATGTTGTCCAACCAATAAAACGATGAGAGAATGAATCTAGTACTGAAAGCTACAGCTAGCTAGCACAGCAGTGCATAACACTGTGGTGAGTACTTGACTCAAAGAGAGAGAAAGACAATAGTTGAACGCTTTGGAACAAATTAATTTTTTCAAAAACGAAGGAAGGAGAAGTGAGAGACAGAGAAAGAGAGAGAGAGAGAGAGAGAGAGAGAGGGAGAGAGCGAGAGAGAGACAGAGAGAGGGAGAGGGAGAGAGAGACAGAGAGAGAGGGAGAGGGAGAGCTTGAAGGAGCAAGTTATATTTTGTGTGTAAACTACCATTCAAAAGTTTGGGGTCACTTAGAAATGTCCTTATTTTTGAAACAAAAGCAAATTTTTTGTCCATTAAAATAACATACAATTGATCAGAAATACAGTGTAGACATTGTTAATGTTGTAAATGAATATTGTAGCTGGAAATGGCAGATTTTTATGGAATATCTACATAGGAGTGTCTTCCTTCTGGCCACACTACCATAAAGGCCTGATTGGCGGAGTGCTGCAGAGATGCTTGTCCTTCTGGAATGTTTTCCCATCTCCACAGAGGAACTCTGGAGCTCTGTCAGCGTGACCATTGGGTTCTTGGTCACCTCCCTGACCAAGGCCCTTCTCCCACGATTGCTCAGTTTGGCCGGGCGGCCAGCTCTAGAAAGAGTCTTGGTGGTTCCAAACGCCTTCCATTTAAGAATGATGGAGGCCACTGTGTTCTTTGGAACCCTACCCCAGATCTGTGCCTCGACACGATCCTGTCTTGGAGATCCTTCAACCTTATGGCTTGGTTTTTGCTCTGATGTGCATTGTCAAATGTGAGACCTTATACAGACAGGTCATTTGAATTTACCACAGGTGGCCTCCTCTCAAGGATGATCAATGGAAACAGGATGCAACTGAGCTGAGTTTCGAGTCTCATAGCAAAGGGTCTGAATACTTATGTAAGTTAGTTATTTATATTTTTTAAAATAAGCTGTATACATATATATTATATTTTTATATAGATACATATCTATTTTTTTTAAATTATGCAAACGTTTTTTAACCTGTTTTCACATTACCATTATGGGGTATTGTGATGTCACCAAAAGGCCTCCTGCGGTGACAATGCTGGGCCAATTGTGCGCCTCCCTATTGGACTCCAATAATTAATTGGCACACATCAGGTACAGTATATGCTGTCGGTTCCATACTTTCTACATTTCACACGAACCTCAGTGTGTGATATGACATGGCTCCAGCATACACTACATATACAAAAGTATAGGGACACCCCTTCAAATTAGTGAATTTGTATTTTTCAGCCACACCCGTTGCTGACAGGTGTATAAAATTAAGCACACAGCCATGCAATCTCCATAGACAAACATTGGCAGTAGAACGGTCTTACTGAAGTGACATCAATGTGACACCGTCATAGGATGCCACCTGTCCAACGAGTCAGTTCATCAAATTTCTGCCCTGCTAGAGCCATTGGATTGTGAAGTGGAAACATCTAGGAGCAACAGCGGCTCAGCCGTGAAGTGGTAGGCCACACAAGCTCACAGAACGGGATGTGTGGCACACTGTATCTTTTCAAGGTTCCATGGGACATGGGTTCCATCTCCCAGAGGTCTGTTCTCTCTGTTCTTGTCACACCCTGATCTATTTAACCTGTCTTTGTGCTTGTATCCACCCACTTCTAGGGGTCGCCCATCTTCCCCCATTATCCCCGGTGCATTTAAACCTGTTTTCTCTGTTTGTCTGTTGCCAGTTCGTCTTATCTCGTCTAGCCTACCACCGTTTTTCCCATACTACTGTTTTCTCTAGTCCGTGCTTTGCTTCACGGAAACATGGCTCACTGGAGAGACGCTATCCGAGGCGGTGCAGCCAGCGGGTTTCTCCACGCATCGCGCCGACAGAAACAAACATCTTTCTGGTAAGAAGAGGGGCGGGGGCGTATGCCTTATGGCTAACGTGACATGGTGTGATGAAAGAAACATACAGGAACTCAAATCCTTCTGTTCACCTGATTTAGAATTCCTCACAATCAAATGTAGACCGCATTATCTACCAAGAGAATTCTCTTCGATTATAATCACAGCCGTATATATCCCCCCCAAGCAGACACATCGATGGCTCTGAACAAACTTTATTTAACTCTCTGCAAACTGGAAACCATATATCCGGAGGCTGCATTCATTGTAGCTGGGGATTTTAACAAGGCTAATCTGAAAACAAGACTCCCTAAATTTTATCAGCATATCGATTGCGCAACCAGGGGTGGAAAGACCTTGGATCATTGTTACTCTAACTTCCGCGACGCATATAAGGCCCTGCCCCGCCCCACTGACCACGACTCCATTTTGTTGATCCCTGCCTACAGACAGAAACTAAAACAAGAGGCTCCCACGCTGAGGTCTGTCCTACGCTGGTCTGACCAAGCTGACTCCACACTCCAAGACTGCTTCCATCACATGGACTGGGAGATGTTTCGTATTGCGTCAGATAACAATATTAACGAATACGCTGATTCGGTGTGCGAGTTCATTAGAACGTGCGTTGAAGATGATGTTCCCATAGCAACGATTAAAACATTCCCTAACCAGAAACCGTTGATTGATGGCAGCATTCGCGTGAAACTGAAAGCGCGAACCACTGCTTTTAATCAGGGCAAGGTGTCTGGCAACATGACCGAATACAAACAATGCAGCTATTCCCTCCGCAAGGCTATCAAACAAGCTAAGCGTCAGTACAGAGACAAAGTAGAATCTCAATTCAACGGCTCAAACACAAGAGACTAAATAACTTTTTTTTGCCCGCTTTGAAGACAATACAGTGCACCTGACACGGCCTGCAACGAAAACATGCGGTCTCTCCTTCATTGCAGCCGAGGTGAGTAAGACATTTAAACGTGTTAACCCTCGCAAGGCTGCAGGCCCAGACGGCATCCCCAGCCGCGCCCTCAGAGCATGTGCAGACCAGCTGGCCGGTGTGTTTACGGACATATTCAATCAATCCCTATACCAGTCTGCTGTTCCCACATGCTTCAAGAGGGCCACCATTGTTCCTGTTCCCAAGAAAGCTAAGGTAACTGAGCTAAACGACTACCGCCCGTAGCACTCACTTCCGTCATCATGAAGTGCTTTGAGAGACTAGTCAAGGACCATATCACCTCCACCCTACCTGACACCCTAGACCCACTCCAATTTGCTTACCACCCAAATAGGTCCACAGACGATACAATCTTAACCACACTGCACACTGCCCTAACCCATCTGGACAAGAGGAATACCTATGTGAGAATGCTGTTCATCAACTACAACTTGACATTCAACACCATAGTACCCTCCAAGCTTGTCATCAAGCTCGAGACCCTGGGTCTCGACCCCGCCCTGTGCAACTGGGTACTGGACTTGGGTACCGCCCCAGGTGGTGAGGGTAGGCAACAACATCTCCTCCCCGCTGATCCTCAACACTGGGGCCCCACAAGTGTGCGTTCTGAGCCCTCTCCTGTACTCCCTGTTCACCCACGACTGCGTGGCCACGCACGCCTCCAACTCAATCATCAAGTTTGCGGACGACACAACAGTGGTAGGCTTGATTACCAACAACGACGAGACGGCCTACAGGGAGGAGGTGAGGGCCCTCGGAGTGTGGTGTCAGGAAAATAACCTCACACTCAACGTCAACAAAACTAAGGAGATGATTGTGGTCTTCAGGAAACAGCAGAGGGAACACCCCCTATCCACATCGATGGAACAGTAGTGGAGAGGGTAGCAAGTTTTAAGTTCCTCGGCATACACATTACAGACAAACTGAATTGGTCCACTCACACAGACAGCATCGTGAAGAAGGCGCAGCAGCGCCTCTTCAACCTCAGGAGGCTGAAGAAATTCGGCTTGTCACCAAAAGCACTCACAAACTTCTACAGATGCACAATCGAGAGCATCCTGGCGGGCTGCATCGCCGCCTGGTACGGCAACTGCTCCGTCCTCAACTGTAAGGCTCTCCAGAGGGTAGTGAGGTCTGCACAACGCATCACCGGGGGCAAACTACCTGCCCTCCAGAACACCTACACCACCCGATGTTACAGGAAGGCCATAAAGATCATCAAGGACATCAACCACCCGAGCCACTGCCTGTTCACCCCGTTATCATCCAGAAGGCGAGGTCAGTACAGGTGCATCAAAGCTGGGACCGAGAGACTGAAAAACAGCTTCTATCTCAAGGCCATCAGACTGTTAAACAGCCACCACTAACATTGAGTGGCTGCTGCCAACACACTGACACTGACACTGACTCAACTCCAGCCACTTTAATAATGGGAATTGATGGGAAATGATGTAAATATATCACTAGCCACTTTAAACAATGCTACCTTATATAATGTTACTTACCCTACATTATTCATCTCATATGCATACGTATATACTGTACTCTATATCATCGACTGCATCCTTATGTAATACATGTATCACTAGCCACTTTAACTATGCCACTTTGTTTACATACTCATCTCATATGTATATACTGTACTCGATACCATCTACTGTATCTTGCCTATGCTGCTCTGTACCATCACTCATTCATATATCCTTATGTACATATTCTTTATCCCCTTACACTGTGTATAAGACAGTAGTTTTGGAATTGTTAGTTAGATTACTTGTTGGTTATTACTGCACTGTCGGAACTAGAAGCACAAGCATTTCGCTACACTCGCATTAACATCTGCTAACCATGTGTATGTGACAAATAAAATTGGATTTGATTTGATTTGTTTTCTAGTTTTCTCAGTTTTGACCATTCTGACTGCCCTGACCCTGAACCTGCCTGCCGTTCTGTACCTTTCTGACTCTGCCCTGAATTACTGAACAGACTCTCTCTCAGACTCTGCTCTGGATTAATGACCTCTTCCTGCCCCTTGACCTGTCATTTGCCTGCCCCTTGACCTCTGCCTGCCCCTTGACCTGTCATTTGCCTGCCCTTGACCTCTGCCTGCCCCTTGACCTGTCATTTGCCTGCCCCTTGACCTCTGCCTGCCCCTTGACCTGTCATTTGCCTGCCCCTTGACCTCTGCCTGCCCCTTGACCTGTCATTTGCCTACCCTTGACCTCTGCCTGCCCCTTGACCTGTCATTTCCCTGCCCCTTGACCTCTGCCTGCCCCTTGACCTGTCATTTGCCTGCCCCTTGACCTGTCATTTGCCTGCCCCTTGTTTTGTAGGTAAACTTTTGTTATTTTGAACTGTCGACATCTGGGTCTTATCCTGAGCCGTGATGGAACCATGACCCAGCAGACTTGGACCAGCTCCTCAACGCCGTCTTCTCCCAAGGAGCCACCACTGGAAGGCAGGAGGAGTTGCTTCATGGTCTTATAGAAGGGTTCCAGATATTGGACGAATCCCGTGACCGCGCGTTGGATACTTTGCTGGAGCAATTCAGCCTACTCATCGACTGATGAGAGTTTTGTGGTCCCCACCCTGGCATCCGAGCTGGACATCCCCACTCAGCCCCTCTCCATTCCCATTGATGGACGGGCGCTCTATAGGCAGGGTCCCCACAGCTCCACGAGTGTCAGGGAATCACAGCGAGGCTATCCAGTTCATGCTGATTAATTCTCCTCGGTTCCTGTGGTAATGGGATTCTCTTGGCTCCAGCGCCACAATCCCCTCATCAACTGGACTGCTTGTGCCATCATCCTCTTGGTGATTGGGCTGAATGCTGCCCCCTTTGGATGAAGTGCGTGCCCATAGTAAACAGAATTTTTTTTTGTCAAAAATGTATATCCATAAATCTCTGTTTACAATGACGACATTTTTAAAAAATGCTACTCAAATGTCCGGAGAAATGATGATAGCTCGGACAGATAACGTCAGATAACAAGCAATACATGAAACAAACACAAGACGGTTAATGACATTCTCTGCGACATGTTGAACCGGGTTCGTCAATATCCTCGTCTTCTTCGTCGCTCAAGAACACGTCCGATAGGTCCTCCAGCTCATCCTCGAATTCCATCGCGCTACCATCTTCTTCTTTGGTTACATCATCACTGTGGGGGACAGATGGATCCCGGAAAGGTGAGAGCGGTGATGGCCCCAACCTACGTTGCAATGCTTCATTGCATCTTTATTCATGGTTACAGCACCCTGGCTTCCCAATTGTCTGCACTCACCTCTCCCAAGGTTCTGTTAACGTGGTCCCCAGCTACTGACCGGGCATTCCGGGACCTCAAGCATCGCTTCCCCATTGTCTGCACTCACCTCTCCCAAGGTTCTGTTAACGTGGTCCCCAGCTACTGACCGGGCATTCCGGGACCTCAAGCATCGCTTCCCCATTGTCTGCACTCACCTCTCCCAAGGTTCTGTTAACGTGGTCCCCAGCTACCTATGTATATTTTACAGACCCTGTATGTTTTACGTTGGTTATCTTGTTATTAGTCCCAGCCTTCAGCTCCATTCAACTCCTCCCATCTATCTCTCAACACCATCCATTTTGGATTTCTATTTGCCATATATTTTTCAACTGTGCTGTGATTCTTGACAAAAGTACTGAACCGTTCTATTCTCATAGCTTCTACAGATTGTAAATTCAAATTTTTTTTTCTTTGCAAAATTTTTTAAAATATTATTGATTGATTGACTATGACTGTTCAAATCACCCATTATTGCTGTCTGCAGCGTTAGTTCTAGGCAAATGTTGCAATTCATCAGCCATTCCTGGACCTGTGACCAAAAACGAGCTACATATGGATAATACCCAAAATAAATGATCTAATGACTCTGCCTCCTCACAGCAGAATCTGCCCCCATATATACATAACATTCTATTGGTTGCAAGAATTTTGTATAGTAAATAGAAAAAGAAAAATGTAAAGTTTTGACTCCGGCGTTGTTTTGCGTATCAATTCATAAACCATGTGCCATGGAATGGGTACATCGAAAATCTCTTACCAACTATTTTGCTATTCAGCAAAAGTGTCAGTTTTTTGGTCCTTAAATGAAATTGGTATATGTTTTTATTTATCACACTTTTCTTTAACCATTTATGTTCTTTAATACAGGGCCGACAAACAAGTTCCTTACTTTTTCCCCCTTCTACTTGCCTCTTCCATTTTATGTGGTAACGCTGCAATTAGTTGGTTGTAATTTTGGGTAGAGCAGACATTTCCATATGTCTGTGTTAGCTGCATGTGTGACATAACTCCACCAGTCCTATTTAGGATATAATTCACACGAATTATACCTTTTAAAAAAAAATCTTCAATTTTTTTTTGAATTTAACCATAATATTTGTTGTATTATTTGTTCTGTCTTTTCAGGTGGATTAAACTGAGATTGCAACCAACTTTCTAAGGCTTGTTTGAAAAATAACAATATTTTGGAGATGATTTCCTTTTCAAACAACTGAGAGTGAGACGATGTAATCTGAATAAAGGGAAAAAGGCCATTCTTGAACATGGCTACACTGGCTACACTAGTGACCATATCCCCCATGCATCCCGCAAAGGCGGAGGGGTTGCTAACATTTACGATAGCAAATTTCAATTTACAAAAAAAAAAATGACGTTTTCGTCTTTTGAGCTTCTAGTCATGAAATCTATGCAGCCTACTCAATCACTTTTTATAGCTACTGTTTACAGGCCTCCTGGGCCATATACAGCGTTTCTCACTGAGTTCCCTGAATTCCTATCAGACCTTGTAGTCATAGCAGATAATATTCTAATCTTTGGTGACTTTAATATTCACATGGAAAAGTCCACAGACCCACTCCAAAAGGCTTTCGGAGCCATCATCGACTCAGTGGGTTTTGTCCAACATGTCTCTGGACCCACTCACTGTCACAGTCATACGCTGGACCTAGTTTTGTCCCATGGAATAAATGTGGTGGATCTTAATGTTTTTCCTCATAATCCTGGACTATCGGACCACCATTTTATTACGTTTGCAATTGCAACAAATAATCTGCTCAGACCCCAACCAAGGAACATCAAAAGTCATGCTATAAATTCACAGACAACACAAAGATTCCTTGATGCCCTTCCAGACTCCCTCTGCCTACCCAAGGACGCCAGAGGACAAAAATCAGTTAACCACCTAACTGAGGATCTCAATTTAACCTTGCGCAATACCCTAGATGCAGTTGCACCCCTAAAAACTAAAAAAAAAATTCTCATAAGAAACTAGCTCCCTGGTAGCTCCTGGTACACAGAAAATACCCGAGCTCTGAAGCAAGCTTCCAGAAAATTGGAACGGAAATGGCGCCACACCAAACTGGATGTCTTCCGACTAGCTTGGAAAGACAGTACCGTGCAGTACCGAAGAGCCCTTACTGCTGCTCGATCATCCTATTTTTCTAACTTAATTGAGGAAAATAAGAACAATCCGAAATTCCTTTTTGATACTGTCGCAAAGCTAACTAAAAAGCAGCATTCCCCAAGAGAGGATGACTTTCACTTTAGCAGTGATAAATTCATGAACTTCTTTGAGGAAAAGATTATGATTATTAGAAAACAAATTACGGACTCTTCTTTAAACCTGCGTATTCCTCCAAACCTCAGTTGTCCTGAGTCTGCACAACTCTGCCAGGACCTAGGATCAAGAGAGACGCTCAAGTGTTTTAGTACTATATCTCTTGACACAATCTCTTGACACAATGATGAAAATAATCATGGCCTCTAAACCTTCAAGCTGCATACTGGACCCTATTCCAACTAAACTACTGAAAGAGCTGCTTCCTGTGCTTGGCCCTCCTATGTTGAACATAATAAACGGCTCTCTATCCACTGGATGTGTACCAAACTCACTAAAAGTGGCAGTAATAAAGCCTCTCTTGAAAAAGCCAAACCTTGACCCAGAAAATATAAAAAACTATCGGCCTATATCGATTCCATTCCTCTCAAAAATTTTAGAGAAGGCTGTTGCTCAGCAACTCACTGCCTTCCTGAAGACAAACAATGTATACGAAATGCTTCAGTCTGGTTTTAGACCCCATCATAGCACTGAGACGGGACTTGTGAAGGTGGTAAATGACATTTTAATGTCATCGGACCGAGGCTCTGCATCTGTCCTCGTGCTCCTAGACCTTAGTGCCGCTTTTGATACCATCGATCACCACATTCTTTTGGAGAGATTGGAAACCCAAATTGGTCTACACGGACAAGTTCTGGCCTGGTTTAGATCTTATCTGTCGGAAAGATATCAGTTTGTCTCTGTGAATGGTTTGTCCTCTGACAAATCAACTGTAAATTTCGGTGTTCCTCAAGGTTCCGTTTTAGGACCACTATTGTTCTCACTATATATTTTACCTCTTGGGGATGTTATTCGAAAACATAATGTAAAACTTTCACTGCTATGCGGATGACACACAGCTGTACATTTCAATGAAACATGGTGAAGCCCCAAAATTGCCCTCGCTAGAAGCATGTGTTTCAGACATAAGGAAGTGGATGGCTGCAAACTTTCTACTATTAAACTCGGACAAAACAGAGATGCTTGTTCTAGGTCCCAAGAAACAAAGAGATCTTCTGTTGAATCTGACAATTAATCTTAATGGTTGTACAGTCGTCTCAAATAAAACTGTGAAGGACCTCGGCGTTACTCTGGACCCTGATCTCTCTTTTGAAGAACATATCAAGACCATTTCAAGGACATCTTTTTTCCATCTACGTAACATTGCAAAAATCAGAAACTTTCTGTCCAAAAATGATGCAGAAAAATTAATCCATGCTTTTGTCACTTCTAGGTTAGACTACTGCAATGCTCTATTTTCCGGCTACCCGGATAAAGCACTAAATAAACTTCAGTTAGTGCTAAATACGGCTGCTAGAATCCTGACTAGAACCAAAAAATTTGATCATATTACTCCAGTGCTAGCCTCTCTACACTGGCTTCCTGTCAAAGCAAGGGCTGATTTCAAGGTTTTACTGCTAACCTACAAAGCATTACATGGGCTTGCTCCTACCTATCTCTCTGATTTGGTCCTGCCGTACATACCTACACGTACGCTACGGCCGAAGACGCAGGCCTCCTAATTGTCCCTAGAATTTCTAAGCAAACAGCTGGAGGCAGGGCTTTCTCCTATAGAGCTCCATTTTTATGGAACGGTCTGCCTACCCATGTCAGAGACGCAAACTCGGTCTCAACCTTTAAGTCTTTACTGAAGACTCATCTCTTCAGTGGGTCATATGATTGAGTGTAGTCTGGCCCAGGAGTGGGAAGGTGAACGGAAAGGCTCTGGAGCAACGAACCGCCCTTGCTGTCTCTGCCTGGCCGGTTCCCCTATTTCCACTGGGATTCTCTGCCTCTAACCCTATTACAGGGGCTGGGTCACTGGCTTACTGGGGCTCTCTCATGCCGTCCCTGGAGGGGGTGCGTCACCTGAGTGGGTTGATTCACTGTTGTGGTCATCCTGTCTGGGTTGGCGCCCCCCTTGGGTTGTGCCGTGGTGGAGATCTTTGTGGGCTATACTCAGCCTTGTCTCAGGATGGTAAGTTGGTGGTTGAAGATATCCCTCTAGTGGTGTGGGGGCTGTGCTTTGGCAAAGTGGGTGGGGTTATATCCTTCCTGTTTGGCCCTGTCCGGGGTGACCTCGGATGGGGCCACAGTGTCTCCTGACCCCTCCTGTCTCAGCCTCCAGTATTTATGCTGCAGTAGTTTATGTGTCGGGGGCTGGGGTCAGTTTGTTATATCTGGAGTACTTCTCCTGTCCTATTCGGTGTCCTGTGTGAATCTAAGTGTGCGTTCTCTAATTCTCTCCTTCTCTCTTTCTTTCTCTCTCTCGGAGGACCTGAGCCCTAGGACCTGAGCTCCAGGACTACCTGACATGATGACTCCTTGCTGTCCCCAGTCCACCTGGCCATGCTGCTGTTCCAGTTTCAACTGACCTGAGCCCTAGGACCATGCCCCAGGACTACCTGACATGATGACTCCTTGCTGTCCCCAGTCCACCTGGCCATGCTGCTGCTCCAGTTTCAACTTCCACCTGACTGTGCTGCTGCTCCAGTTTCAACTGTTCTGCCTTATTATTATTCGACCATGCTGGTCATTTATGAACATTTGAACATCTTGGCCATGTTCTGTTATAATCTCCACCCGGCACAGCCAGAAGAGGACTGGCCACCCCACATAGCCTGGTTCCTCTCTAGGTTTCTTCCTAGGTTTTGGCCTTTCTAGGGAGTTTTTCCTAGCCACCGTGCTTCTACACCTGCATTGCTTGCTGTTTGGGGTTTTAGGCTGGGTTTCTGTACAGCACTTTGAGATATCAGCTGATGTACGAAGGGCTATATAAATAAATTTGATTTGATTTGATTTGAACATGGGATGAGACATTCATACCAATTTACTAGAAAACCAGTTTGGATTTAAGTTTTTTAAACTTTTGTATGACTGATGCCTATAGTGAGAGGTCGAATGCTTTAATATTTAATAATTTCTGCCATCCGAATTCATATATGTCATATAAAGAGGCCCTTTCGTCTGGCTTGCATTCCCAAATAAAATATAATATTTTTTGTTCATATAATTTAAAAAGCAGGTCACTAGGTGTAGGCAAAACCATAAGCAAATAGGTAAAATGTGATATGACTAAAGAGTTAATCAGGGTGATTTTTCCATAAATAGACAGGAATTTTCCTTTACATGGCAGCAAGATCTTATCTATTTTTGTTAACTTTCTATAAAAATGTATTGGAGTGAGAAAATTTCTTTCTTTTGGGATTTGTATACCAAGTATGTCCTCCGTCAGACCATTTTATTGGGAAACTACATGGTAATGTAAAATGTGCATTTTTTAGTGATCCAATACGTAATATAGTACATTTATCATAATTTGGTTTTAATCCAGAGAGGATAGCAATGTATCTAGATCCTCTAAGAGGCTGTGGAGAGACTAATTGTGGTTTAAAAAAACATGAATCATCAGCGTACAATGACACCTTAGTTGTTCAGCCACGGATTCCTTTAATATTGTTGTTTGATCATAGCAGCTAACATTTCGATGGCAATAATAAATAGATATGCCGATAGTGGACAACCTTGTTTTACTCCTCTAGATAGTTAAAAACTTTCTGAGATGTAGCCATTATGGATTATTTTACACTTTGGGTTACTATACATAACTTTAACCTATTTTATAAGATATTCCCCAAAATTGAAATAATCTAGGCATTTATATATAAACTCCAGTCGTACTGTATCAAAAGCCTTTTCAAAATCAACTATGAAAACCAGGCCTGGTGTCCCCGATATTTCATAGTATTCTATTGATTCCAGTACTTGTCTTATATTATCTCCAATGTATCGTCCATGTAAAAAACCTGTCTGATTATGATGAATAATATCTGACAATACATATTAAATTCTATACACCAAGCATTTTGCTAGAATTTTGCTAGAATTTTGCTGAGTGAAGTGTTAGAGGTCTCCAATGTTTTAAATGGACTGGATCTTTATATATACCACTTGGGTCCTGTTTCAGTAATAATGATTTCAGACCTTCTTGTTGTGTGTCTGATAATCTAACATTTAAATAGGAGTGGTTAAAACATGCTAATAATGGTCCTCTGAGTATATCAAAAGGTTTGGTATATCTATAATGGTATGACATCAGGCCCTGGAGTTTGGTATATCTATAATGGTATGACATCAGGCCCTGGAGTTTGGTATATCTATAATGGTATGACATCAGGCCCTGGAGTTTGGTATATCTATAATGGTATGACATCAGGCCCTGGAGTTTGGTATATCTATAATGGTATGACATCAGTCCCTGGAGTTTGGTATATCTATAATGGTATGACATCAGGCCCGGAGTTTGGTATATCTATAATGGTATGACATCAGGACCTGGAGTTTGGTATACCTATGGTATGCCATCAGGCCCTGGAGTTTGTTATATCTATAATGGTATGACATCAGGCCCTGGAGTTTGGTATATCTATAATGGTATGCCATCAGGCCCTGGAGTTTGGTATATCTATAATGGTATGACATCAGGCCCTGGAGTTTGGTATATCTATAATGGTATGACATCAGGCCCTGGAGTTTGGTATATCTCCACTGGTATGCCATCCAGCCCTGGAGTTTGGTATATCTCCACTGGTATGCCATCCAGCCCTGGAGTTTGGTCTACCTCCACTGGTATGCCATCCAGCCCTGGAGTTTGGTCTACCTCCACTGGTATGCCATCCAGCCCTGGAGTTTGGTCTACCTCCACTGGTATGCCATCCAGCCCTGGAGTTTGGTCTACCTCCACTGGTATGCCATCCAGCCCTGGAGTTTGGTCTACCTCCACTGGTATGCCATCCAGCCCTGGAGTTTGGTATATCTCCACTGGTATGCCATCCAGCCCTGGAGTTTGGTCTACCTCCACTGGTATGCCATCCAGCCCTGGAGTTTGGTCTACCTCCACTGGTATGCCATCCAGCCCTGGAGTTTGGTCTACCTCCACTGGTATGCCATCCAGCCCTGGAGTTTGGTCTACCTCCACTGGTATGCCATCCAGCCCTGGAGTTTGGTCTACCTCCACTGGTATGCCATCCAGCCCTGGAGTTTGGTCTACCTCCACTGGTATGCCATCCAGCCCTGGAGTTTGGTCTACCTCCACTGGTATGTCATCCAGCCCTGGAGTTTGGTCTACCTCCACTGGTATGCCATCCAGCCCTGGAGTTTGGTATATCTCCACTGGTATGTCATCCAGCCCTGGAGTTTGGTATATCTCCACTGGTATGCCATCCAGCCCTGGAGTTTGGTATACTTCCACTGGTATGCTATCCAGCCCTGGAGTTTGGTCTACTTCCTCTGGTATGCCATCTAGCCCTGGAGTTTGGTCTACTTCCACTGGTATGCCATCTAGCCCTGGAGTTTGGTATATCTCCACTGGTATGCCATCCAGCCCTGGAGTTTGGTATATCTCCACTGGTATGACATCAGGCCCTGGAGTTTGGTCTACCTCCACTGGTATGCCATCCAGCCCTGGAGTTTGGTATACTTCCACTGGTATGCCATCTAGCCCTGGAGTTTGGTATACCTCCACTGGTATGCCATCCAGCCCTGGAGTTTTCTCAGCCTTAAAGGCTTTAATTGCATCAAGAAGTTCCTCCTCTGTAAATCGACCTTCACATGAGTCTTTCTGTACAGATGTTAATTTTACGTTATTATTAGGAAAAAAATCCATACAATTAGTTTCAGTCAGTGGAGATGGAGGAGACTGAAAGGAAAACATATTCTTAAAGTACTTTACTTCCTCTTTCAAAATATCATTCGGTGAATTATGGGTGACTCCATAATTTGTAACAAGTTTCAACATATTTTTTTGGTAGCATTTCTCTATTCAATATTGAAAAAGAATTTGGTGCATTTTTTCCCCCATAATCCATCCAGTTCGCTTTATTTTTATAATGTATTACACTGGATCTTTCTGGAATAAGTTTCTCCATTTCTTTGTGCTTTTCCTCTAACTTATTCTGTGACTCTGGTACCGTTTTTATTGCTATCTAACTGTACTGTTAGTCCTTCAATTTCCATTGTTAATATGGACTCTTTTGATCTAAATTGCTTTTGTTTTATAGATGAGTGTCCCATACAGTAAGGGGATCTGCTGTACTTATGTTATGTCTGAAAAAGTCTGTTATAAATTCTTCTGTCCTAGTTCTAAACAATTTATCATCTAGTAGGCTTTGATTAAATGTCCTATATACTCGCCCACGTGGAAATTCTGTAAGAGTAATATATATGCCAATTATGTGATGATCCGACCGCATTCTGTCCCCTAACAACACTTTTTAAACATTTGGTGCCAGAGAAAATGACATACGAAAGTAGTCAAGACGACTAGCTTGATTAAGCCTCCGCCATGTATATCTCACTAGGTCAGGGTATTTAAGTCTCCATATATCCACTAATTCCAATATATCCACGACATTCATGATTTCCTTAAGTGCCTGAGGGTCATAGTTTGTAGTGTGATAACCATTCCGGTCCATAGAGGTATTTAAGACCGTATTAAAATCTCCCTCCATAATAATAGAGTCTAGTGTTGCTTGTAGAGTTGATAAATGAGTTGATAAATTCTTATATATATTTTCAAAGAAGCTTGGATCATCATTATTTGGAAAATATAGGTTAATAAGCCATATATGTTTATTGTCCAATAACATATTTAAAAAAATAATCCATCTCCCTTGAGGATCTGTTTGGACAATTTGCACATTTGGATCAAAATTGATCATTAAAACCATCACCCCTTTTGAATTTCTTTGCCCATGGGAGAAATATACCCCCCCAGTCCTTTTTCCACAAAACTTCATCTAAAATTGTTGAACAAGTTTCCTGTAAACAATAGATGTTATATTCCTTCTCTTTTAGCCAGGTAAATACTGATCGCCTTTTCTTATTATCTGCTAGGCCATTACAATTGTATAAATGGCTATACTTATTTCACCATTTACCATAATGAGACACAACTTTCAATTCTATTTATCAAAATATATGTTTGTAAACGTACCATTTAAACAGTAACATGATGATTGAGTGTCTATATAGCTGTACCATGAAATGTGCATTGCTACTAAGTAAACCTCCAATTGGTCCCCACTATTCCACCCGCTAAAAGTCCTCCTCATCCCGAGTTGGGTTGTCCCAATGCCCGGCAGACCACCCCCGACCCCTCCGTATCCCAGAGCCCTGAAAAGACTGGGATCCATCCTTTGAAAAGAGCACACAGTGCCATTTACAGGACAGAAGTAGATCAACCGCCAAATGCATTTCCATCGCCCTCACCTCCATTTGTTTTATATATAGCAGTTGAAAAAATATAATAAATAGAGGATCTATTATATATATATATATATATATAAATATATATTTTTTAAATCCTAATTCTTAATTTCCATAATTAGCTATTAATATGTGTGGTAATGTAGGCAATTTACATAATTTACAAATTTACATTATTGCAAGCAATTATTATATGAGCTAACAATTATTGTGAATCATCCTATATGGTTCCTAACATAATTTTACTCCTTCGCAACAGTTGTAGGATACACACACTCATACACACTCAACCCTTTCCCCCCACAACCATAGGCTCACATTCTCAACAGTTGAACCATCCCAGAGCCCAACTCAAGAAAGGTCTTGATTTAGGAATGCATATACAGTTGCAGCATTATGAGAATGCCTGAAAGACTGTGCAGAAGAAATGGGCAGAAATGGAGAGATTTAATTAACCATGGTCCTAGATGAAGGAGGTCAAATGTTCACCTTGTTCCCTGAAACACCCACAACACAGTCCCCCGTAGTGACCATATTCCCAAGCATATCTGTGCAGTCAGACCTTTGATTTTGTGCCTCCAGGGCCACAATAATATGCCCTCTCTCTGAATGTCCGAGTGTGACCCCCTCCCCATGGGTTACTGCAGCTAGTGTTGCCAACACTGCCACTGCCTGGGTGGGGGCACCCCACCGGAATCCCCACCATCTAGGTACAAGGCCGCCAAGGTTCTCATTAGCAGTTTTGAGAATTTCCTTGTGTATTATGCTCTCCCTTTAGGGGACTTTGGCTTTGCAGGACCAACTCTGCCAAGCAGGCTCAGAATCTTGAGGGGGCAGTGCTGCTCTAGGTCTCTGACTGCATTTTGGGTGCATACAGACTGCTTACAGCAGGCCCATAAAACAGTTAGGGACTTCTCCTTAGTATCTGGGTCATTCAGGTGGGTGTCTAGGGAATAGGGTTGTGGACCGTTCCATCAATATAGGATCATAAATAAATAAGTTAGATATATAATTTATTTTAAAAATGTAGTTCCCCATGATAGGACAATAAATAAATCAAATGTAGAATTTATTTTAAAACACTGTTTCACCATGATAGGACAATAAATAGATAAGACGTATAATCGATTATAAAAGTATATATAATATAAAAGTATATCCGTCATCTGAACAACATTGAAAGCCCTCCCGAACCCCGCTCACAATAATACATTGGTTCTGGGATATGCAACCATTTCCTTTCTCACTCAACGCAACACTTTTCCAACCATAAAATAAACACACACCACACTATCCACACATACTGTGCCTTCTGTTTATTGAGTTTTTATCTTCACCATGTTGAATTAGTGCTTTTGTGTTCCAGTTAGTTATATGTGAAGATAAATAGAAAAGCCATATGTTTTGTTGTATTATTTCAATCCATAACCGGGCTAGAATTGTGTTTCATTATTTTCCTCGTCTATAAGAACTTTGTCATTTTTAAAAATAGCCATGGAGTCGTCTTTGTGTCTCTGAACAACTGGTTATCAATATATCGTTTATCAACGACGAGAGTTTCCCTTTTAATCTATTTTCCTTGGAAATTGGATACAATTGGATACAGGACTTCACGCCTTCAGTAACTGGTCATTAATGCCAATTTTGGTCCCAGCAAGTCTCTTTCTCTCTTTCTCTCGGAGGACCTGAGCCCTAGGACCATGCCTCAACACTAACTGGCATGATGACTCCTTGCTGTCTGTCGTGGAAATTTCCTTAATTACCAAATGATGAGAGAGCAAATCACACACGAGTCAGAGTTATGCTTAATCTTCACCTTTAATAAAAATTAAGCTTTTGCAATAGCATTTTGACTTTCAACAGTTCAGTATCTCTAATGAAAAGTTGAGAGTCCCACATAATGGCAAATGGGATCCTTTATAGCAAAGATCCACCCCCCTAGACGACATGACAAACCACAGGTCTTAGGAACTTACACAAAGAAAGACTTTACTTCAGAGAGGAATATCCCCTAGTCAGACAGAGTTGGCTATAAATTATCGTTCAGTTTGGTCTCCTAAACAAAGCTCTTATCTCGTCCTTGGTACAAAATGGTACCAAGACATTACCCCCACCCTATGATATATATCAAATTGTCATTTAGATACAACCAATTCTAAATACAATCAATCCTGGACAAACTCATGGAGAGGAGAGTGACCCTATAGGTCAACAAAGAGGGAGCATAGAATGATTCCAGACACTGCCATCCTCCTTTCCCCGATGGGAAAAGTAGGGAGTTACTGGCACACAGACACAGTGGAGCAAAAGAGCAAAAGATATGTTTACACATGATGACACCTTGACCTCTCCCCTCTCTGCGGCCCATGCAACTTAGTCTTGACATAGAACAGATAACTGCCAATGGCCACCACTATAGTACAACAAAATACATTCTTATGAGAAATAACTCATAAGCATATGATGAATATAAAACATATTATCTATGTTACCCACCAATTCTGATTATTCCCCAACATGTCCCCAGTCCACCTGGGTGAGCTGCTGTTCCAGTTTCAACTGTTCTGCCTGCGGCTATGGAATCCTGACCTGTTCACCGGACGTACTACCTGTCCCAGACCTGATGTCTCTAGAGTGGTAGAGATACTCTTAATGATCTACACCGTTCTGCAATCTCCTTTTGAAGCTGATCATTCATGACACTTTTTTCCCAGCAAGTCTTTTACCCATTTTTTAACCATTATTTTATCTTTAAATGAAGCAAATTTGGCAACGATTGGGCGTTCATACCTCTGCCCTCTCTGTCTGAAGTGATGTACACGTTCAAGTTGGATTTTGTTGATAACTTCGCGTGGGATCTGAAGCTCTGTAAGGAGGAACTCTAACTACGGATTCAGGAACTTCTCCTTCTTTCTCTTGGATACCTGTAAGTACCAGATTCTCTCTCATGGATCTAGTCTGTATGTCCAGTAAGGCTTCTCTCAGAACAATGTTCTCCTTTTTAACTTCCTTCACTTCGGTTTCAATCTTATTGACTGTCACTTTTAGCTTGTGTCTTTTTTTTTTTGCAGCTCGAGGCCTTCAACTCTTTTATATTCTTACTGACTAGTTCAAACCCAGTTTGTCATTTATTGATTTTAACAGATCGGTTTTGACCTTTACCATTCCCGGTGGTGAACATATTAAATCGTCTGTAGAAGAGTCACGTTTTCATTTTGAAA
This sequence comes from Oncorhynchus tshawytscha, assembly GCF_018296145.1. Taxonomy (NCBI): domain Eukaryota; kingdom Metazoa; phylum Chordata; class Actinopteri; order Salmoniformes; family Salmonidae; genus Oncorhynchus; species Oncorhynchus tshawytscha. The sequence continues at coordinate 309,682 of NC_056430.1, read as the reverse complement.
TCGGTTCCCCTGTCTTACTCTCCGTCATGTTTGGGTGTTGCTTATTTTTGTAATATTTGTTGATAAATGTCTCTAGTCCTAAGATTTGTTTTGTGTTGTTATCCAGATTGAAGGTTTTCACCAACAAGATTGTGTAGTGCTAATACTTAGTCAAACTTGCCGATATTGAATATTACGTTTCTATCTTGAGGTGCTCTACTTAACCACATTCAGTCCGCCATTATCTGTCTCAGTCCAGCACCTACCTGTCTCAGTCCCACCCCTACCTGTCTCAGTCCCGCCCCTACCTGTCTCAGTCCCGCCCCTACCTGTCTCAGTCCTGCCCCTACCTGTCTCAGTCCCGCCCCTACCTGTCTCAGTCCCACCCCTACCTGTTTCAGTTCAGCCCCTACCTGTCTCAGTCCCGCCCCTACCTGTCTCAGTCCCGTCCCTACCTGTCTCAGTCATGCCCCTACCTGTCTCAGTCACTTACTTTGGATGTCGGAGTGGGGGCTGTCCTGTCCCAGCTTTCAGCCCTGCATCCCTGCGCCTTGTTCTCCCATCGTCTTAATGCTACGGAGAGGAATTACAATGTGTGGAATCGTGAGCTTCTCGCTGTGAAGATGGCATTGGAGGAGTGGAGGCACTGGTTGCAGGGGGCGGAACAAGCTTTCATTTTGCGGATGGATCACTAGAACCTGGAATATCTCCGCACCGCCAAGCGTCTCAATTCCAGGAAAGCTAGGTGGGCCCTGCTTTTCACCTTTTCAACTTCTCCCTCTCCTACTGCCCAGGATCCGGGACCTTTGAGTGTTCCCTGGGTTATCAGCCTCCGCTCTTCCCAGAGCAAGAGGAAGAGATCGGCATAACCTCGGCCCAGCTCTTCGTCCGCCGCTGTCGCCGTACCTGGAAGACAACATTGACGAATACGCTGATACGGTGTGCGAGTTCATTAGAACGTGCGTTGAAGATGTCGTTCCCATAGCAACGATTAAAACATTCCCTAACCAGAAACCGTGGATTGATGGCAGCATTCGTGTGAAACTGAAGGCACGAACCACTGCTTTTAATCAGGGCAAGGTGTCTGGTAACATGACTGAATACAAACAGTGCAGCTATTCCCTCCGCAAGGCTATCAAACAAGCTAAGCGCCAGTACAGAGACAAAGTAGAATCTCAATTCAACGGCTCAGACACAAGAGGTATGTGGCAGGGTCTACAATCAATCACGGACTACAGGAAGAAACCCAGCCCAGTCACGGACCAGGATGTCTTGCTCCCAGGCAGACTAAATAACTTTTTGCCCGCTTTGAGGACAATACAGTGCCACTGACACGGCCTGCAACGGAATCATGTGGTCTCTCCTTCACTGCAGCCGAGTGAGTAAGACATTTAAACGTGTTAACCCTCGCAAGGCTGCAGGCCCAGACGGCATCCCCAGCCGCACCCTCAGAGCATGCGCAGACCAGCTGGCCGGTGTGTTTACGGACATATTCAACCAATCCCTATACCAGTCTGCTGTTCCCACATGCTTCAAGAGGGCCACCATTGTTCCTGTTCCCAAGAAAGCTAAGGTAACTGAGCTAAACGACTACCGCCCGTAGCACTCACATCCGTCATCATGAAGTGCTTTGAGAGACTAGTCAAGGACCATATCACCTCCACCCTACCTGACACCCTTGACCCACTCCAATTTGCTTACCGCCCAAATAGGTCCACAGACGATGCAATCTCAACCACACTGCACACTGCCCTAACCCATCTGGACAAGAGGAATACCTATGTGAGAATGCTGTTCATCGACTACAGCTCGGCATTCAACACCATAGTACCCTCCAAGCTCGTCATCAGCTCGAGACCCTGGGTCTCGACCCCGCCCTGTGCAACTGGGTACTGGACTTCCTGACGGGCCGCCCCAGGTGGTGAGGGTAGGCAACAACATCTCCTCCCCGCTGATCCTCAACACTGGGGCCCCACAAGGGTGCGTTCTGAGCCCCCTCCTGTACTCCCTGTTCACCCACGACTGCGTGGCCATGCACGCCTCCAACTCAATCATCAAGTTTGCGGACGACACAACAGTGGTAGGCTTGATTACCAACAACGACGGACGGCCTACAGGGAGGAGGTGAGGGCCCTCGGAGTGTGGTGTCAGGAAAATAACCTCACACTCAACGTCAACAAAACTAAGGAGATGATTGTGGACTTCAGGAAACAGCAGAGGGAACACCCCCATCCACATCGATGGAACAGTAGTGGAGAGGGTAGCAAGTTTTAAGTTCCTCGGCATACACATCACAGACAAACTGAATTGGTCCACTCACACAGACAGCATCGTGAGGAAGGCGCAGCAGCGCCTCTTCAACCTCAGGAGGCTGAAGAAATCGGCTTGTCACCAAAAGCACTCACAAACTTCTACAGATGCACAATCGAGAGCATCCTGGCGGGCTGTATCACCGCCTGGTATGGCAACTGCACCGCCCTCAACCGTAAGGCTCTCCAGAGGGTAGTGAGGTCTGCACAACGCATCACCGGGGGCAAACTACCTGCCCTCCAGGACACCTACACCACCCGATGCTACAGGAAGGCCATAAAGATCATCAAGGACATCAACCACCCGAGCCACTGCCTGTTCACCCCGCTGTCATCCAGAAGGCGAGGTCAGTACAGGTGCATCAAAGCTGGGACCGAGAGACTGAAAAACAGCTTCTATCTCAAGGCCATCAGACTGTTAAACAGCCACCACTAACATTGAGTGGCTACTGCCAACACACTGTCAATGACACTGACTCTACTCCAGCCACTTTAATCATGGGAATTGATGGGAAATTATGTAAATATATCACTAGCCACTTTAAACAATGCTACCTTATATAATGTTACTTACCCTACATTGTTCATCTCATATGCATACGTTGATACTGTACTCTATATCATCGACTGCATCCTTATGTAATACATGTATCACTAGCCACTTTAACTATGCCACTTGGTTTACATACTTATCTCATATGTATATACTGTACTCGATATCATCTACTGTATCTTGCCTATGCTGCTCTGTACCATCACTCATTCATATATCCTTATGTACATATTCTTTATCCCCTTACACTGTGTATAAGACAGTAGTTTTTTTTTTTTTTGGAATTGTTAGTTAGATTACTTGCTCGTTATTACTGCATTGTCGGAACTAGAAGCACAAGCATTTCGCTACACTCGCATTAACATCTGCTAACCATGTGTATGTGACAAATAAAATTTGATTTGATTTGATTTGATTTGATTTGATTTGAAGGTAGGATCTTCTGAAGATCACCTCCAGTGGAATAGAGCCCGGTCGTATCTTCTGAAGACCACCTCCAGTGGAATAGAGACCGGTCGGATCTTCTGAAGACCACCTCCAGTGGAAGAGAGCCCGGTCGGATCTTCTGAAGACCACCTCCAGTAGAAGAGAGCCCGGTCGGATCTTCTGAAGATCACCTCCAGTGGAATAGAGCCCGGTCGGATCTTCTGAAGACCACCTCCAGTGGAATAGAGCCCGGTCGGATCTTCTGAAGACCACCTCCAGTGGAATAGAGCCCGGTCGGATCTTCTGAAGACCACCTCCAGTGGAAGAGAGCCCGGTCGGATCTTCTGAAGACAACCTCCAGTGGAATAGAGCCCAGTCGGATCTTCTGAAGACCACCTCCAGTGGAAGAGAGCCCGGTCGGTTCTTCTGAAGGCCACCTCCAGTGGAAGAGAGCCCGGTCGGATCTTCTGAAGACCACCTCCAGTGGAAGAGAGCCCGGTCGGATCTTCTGAAGACCACCTCCAGTGGAATAGAGCCCGGTCGGATCTTCTGAAAACCACCTCCAGTGGAATAGAGCCCGGTCGGATCTTCTGAAGACCACCTCCAGTGGAAGAGAGCCCGGTCGGATCTTCTGAAGATCACCTCCAGTGGAAGAGAGCCCGGTCGGATCTTCTGAAGACCACCTCCAGTGGAAGAGAGCCCGGTCGGATCTTCTGAAGCCCACCTCCAGTGGAAGAGAGCCCGGTCGGATCTTCTGAAGATCACCTCCAGTGGAATAGAGCCCGGTCGGATCTTCTGAAGACCACCTCCAGTGGAATAGAGCCCGGTCGGATCTTCTGAAGACCACCTCCAGTGGAAGAGAGCCCGGTCGGATCTTCTGAAGACCACCTCCAGTGGAAGAGAGCCCGGTCGGATCTTCTGAAGACCACCTCCAGTGGAATAGAGCCCGGTCGGATCTTCTGAAGACCCCCTCCAGTGGAAGAGAGCCCGGTCGGATCTTCTGAAGACCACCTCCAGTGGAAGAGAGCCCGGTCGGATCTTCTGAAGATCACCTCCAGTGGAAGAGAGCCCGGTCGGATCTTCTGAAGACCACCTCCAGTGGAAGAGAGCCCGGTCGGATCTTCTGAAGACCACCTCCAGTGGAAGAGAGCCCGGTCGGATCTTCTGAAGATCACCTCCAGTGGAAGAGAGCCCGGTCGGATCTTCTGAAGACCACCTCCAGTGGAAGAGAGCCCGGTCGGATCTTCTGAAGACCACCTCCAGTGGAAGAGAGCCCGGTCGGATCTTCTGAAGATCACCTCCAGTGGAATAGAGCCCGGTCGGATCTTCTGAAGATCACCTCCAGTGGAATAGAGCCCGGTCGGATCTTCTGAAGACCACCTCCAGTAGAAGAGAGCCCGGTTGGATCTTCTGAAGATCACCTCCAGTGGAAGAGCCCGGTCGGATCTTCTGAAGATCACCTCCAGTAGAAGAGAGCCTGGTCGGATCTTCTGAAGACCACCTCCAGTGGAAGAGAGCCCGGTCGGATCTTCTGAAGATCACCTCCAGTGGAATAGAGCCCGGTCGGATCTTCTGAAGATCACCTCCAGTGGAATAGAGCCCGGTCGGATCTTCTGAAGACCACCTCCAGTAGAAGAGAGCCCTTTCGGATCTTCTGAAGACCACCTCCAGTGGAATAGAGCCCGGTCGGATCTTCTGAAGATCACCTCCAGTGGAATAGAGCCCGGTCGGATCTTCTGAAGATCACCTCCAGTAGAAGAGAGCCCGGTCGGATCTTCTGAAGACCACCTCCAGTAGAAGAGAGCCCTTTCGGATCTTCTGAAGACCACCTCCAGTGGAATAGAGCCCGGTCGGATCTTCTGAAGATCACCTCCAGTGGAATAGAGCCTCGGATCTTCTGAAGATCACCTCCAGTAGAAGAGAGCCCGGTCGGATCTTCTGAAGCTCACCTCCAGTAGAAGAGAGCCCGGTTGGATCTTCTGAAGATCACCTCCAGTAGAAGAGAGCCCGGTTGGATCTTCTGAAGACCACCTCCAGTGGAAGAGAGCCCGGTTGGATCTTCTGAAGATCACCTCCAGTGGAAGAGCCCGGTCGGATCTTCTGAAGATCACCTCCAGTGGAATAGAGCCCGGTCGGATCTTCTGAAGACCACCTCCAGTGGAATAGAGCCCGGTCGGATCTTCTGAAGACCACCTCCAGTGGAAGAGAGCCCGGTCGGATCTTCTGAAGACCACCTCCAGTGGAAGAGAGCCCGGTCGGATCTTCTGAAGACCACCTCCAGTGGAATAGAGCCCGGTCGGATCTTCTGAAGACCCCCCAGTGGAAGAGAGCCCGGTCGGATCTTCTGAAGACCACCTCCAGTGGAAGAGAGCCCGGTCGGATCTTCTGAAGATCACCTCCAGTGGAAGAGAGCCCGGTCGGATCTTCTGAAGACCACCTCCAGTGGAAGAGAGCCCGGTCGGATCTTCTGAAGACCACCTCCAGTGGAAGAGAGCCCGGTCGGATCTTCTGAAGATCACCTCCAGTGGAAGAGAGCCCGGTCGGATCTTCTGAAGACCACCTCCAGTGGAAGAGAGCCCGGTCGGATCTTCTGAAGACCACCTCCAGTGGAAGAGAGCCCGGTCGGATCTTCTGAAGATCACCTCCAGTGGAATAGAGCCCGGTCGGATCTTCTGAAGATCACCTCCAGTGGAATAGAGCCCGGTCTGATCTTCTGAAAATCACCTCCAGTAGAAGAGAGCCCGGTTGGATCTTCTGAAGATCACCTCCAGTGGAAGAGCCCGGTCGGATCTTCTGAAGATCACCTCCAGTAGAAGAGAGCCCGGTCGGATCTTCTGAAGACCACCTCCAGTGGAAGAGAGCCCGGTCGGATCTTCTGAAGATCACCTCCAGTGGAATAGAGCCCGGTCGGATCTTCTGAAGATCACCTCCAGTGGAATAGAGCCCGGTCGGATCTTCTGAAGACCACCTCCAGTAGAAGAGAGCCCTTTCGGATCTTCTGAAGACCACCTCCAGTGGAATAGAGCCCGGTCGGATCTTCTGAAGATCACCTCCAGTGGAATAGAGCCTGGTCGGATCTTTTGAAGACCATCTCCAGTAGAAGAGAGCCCGGTCGGATCTTCTGAAGATCACCTCCAGTAGAAGAGAGCCCGGTTGGATCTTTTGAAGATCACCTCCAGTGGAAGAGCCCGGTCGGATCTTCTGAAGATCACCTCCAGTAGAAGAGAGCCCGGTCGGATCTTCTGAAGACCACCTCCAGTGGAAGAGAGCCCGGTCGGATCTTCTGAAGATCACCTCCAGTGGAATAGAGCCCGGTCGGATCTTCTGAAGATCACCTCCAGTGGAATAGAGCCCGGTCGGATCTTCTGAAGACCACCTCCAGTAGAAGAGAGCCCTTTCGGATCTTCTGAAGACCACCTCCAGTGGAATAGAGCCCGGTCGGATCTTCTGAAGATCACCTCCAGTGGAATAGAGACTGGTCGGATCTTTTGAAGACCATCTCCAGTAGAAGAGAGCCCGGTCGGATCTTCTGAAGATCACCTCCAGTAGAAGAGAGCCCGGTTGGATCTTCTGAAGATCACCTCCAGTGGAAGAGCCCGGTCGGATCTTCTGAAGATCACCTCCAGTAGAAGAGAGCCCGGTTGGATCTTCTGAAGATCACCTCCAGTAGAAGAGAGCCCGGTTGGATCTTCTGAAGATCACCTCCAGTGGAAGAGAGCCCGGTTGGATCTTCTGAAGATCACCTCCAGTAGAAGAGAGCCCGGTTGGATCTTCTGAAGATCACCTCCAGTGGAAGAGCCCGGTCGGATATTCTGAAGATCACCTCCAGTGGAAGAGAGCCCGGTTGGATCTTCTGAAGATCACCTCCAGTAGAAGAGAGCCCGGTTGGATCTTCTGAAGACCACCTCCAGGTATCTACGACAGGCAGACCTCCACCAGACAACGGCACCCTGCTATCGTCTCTGGCAGAGGGTATGGCTGTCCACTTATCGGCCCTTTCCCCATCTCCAAGATTCTTAGCCACATCTGCTGTTCAACTTCTGTTGCACTGTACCCTCTGTATAAATCCCACTTTTCACGTGTATACGATTAAACCTATGTCTCAGAGCCCTTTGTCTCCTGTTGTTATTTCGTACTCTCTGCACCTGGGTCGTATCCTGAAGCGTGATAGTTCTCTCTTCTCTCGGTTCTCCGTGTTCTCTCTTCTCTCTGTTCTCTCTGTTCTCTCTTCTCTCTGTTCTCTGTTCTCTGTTCTCTGTGTTCTCTCTTCTCTCTGTTCACTGTTCTCTCTGTTCTCTCTTCTCTCTGTTCTCTCTGTTCTCTCTTCTCTCTGTTCTCTGTTCTCTGTGTTCTCTCTTCTCTCTGTTCTCTGTGTTCTCTCTTCTCTCTGTTCTCTGTGTTCTCTCTTCTCTCTGTTCTCTGTGTTCTCTCTTCTCTCTGTTCTCTGTGTTCTCTCTTCTCTCTGTTCTCTGTGTTCTCTCTTCTCTCTGTTCTCTGTGTTCTCTCTTCTCTCTGTTCTCTGTGTTCTCTCTTCTCTCTGTTCTCTGTGTTCTCTCTGTTCTCTCTGTTCTCTCTTCTCTCTGTTCTCTGTGTTCTCTCTTCTCTCTCTTCTCTCTGTTCTCTGTGTTCTCTCTGTTCTCTGTGTTCTCTGTGTTCTCTGTGTTCTTTGTGTTCTCTCTGTTCTCTCTTCTCTCTGTTCTCTCTTCTCTCTGTTCTCTGTGTTCTCACTGTTCTCTGTGTTCTCTCTGTTCTCTGTGTTCTCTCTGTTCTCTGTGTTCTCTCTGTTCTCTGTGTTCTCTCTGTTCTCTCTGTTCTCTCTTCTCTCTGTTCTCTGTGTTCTCTCTGTTCTCTGTGTTCTCTCTGTTCTCTGTGTTCTGTTCTCTGTGTTCTCTCTCTCTCTGTTCTCTGTGTTCTCTCTGTTCTCTGTGTTCTCTCTGTTCTCTGTGTTCTCTCTTCTCTCTGTTCTCTGTGTTCTCTCTTCTCTCTGTTCTCTCTGTTCTCTCTGTTCTCTGTGTTCTCTCTGTTCTCTGTGTTCTCTTCTCTCTCTGTTCTCTGTGTTCTCTCTGTTCTCTGTGTTCTCTCTGTTCTCTGTGTTCTCTCTGTTCTCTGTGTTCTCTCTTCTCTCTGTTCTCTGTGTTCTCTCTGTTCTCTGTGTTCTCTCTGTTCTCTGTGTTCTCTCTCTCTTCTCTCTGTTCTCTCTGTTCTCTCTTCTCTCTGTTCTCTGTGTTCTCTCTTCTCTCTGTTCTCTGTGTTCTCTCTTCTCTCTGTTCTCTGTGTTCTCTCTGTTCTCTGTGTTCTCTCTTCTCTCTGTTCTCTGTGTTCTCTCTTCTCTCTGTTCTCTGTGTTCTCTCTTCTCTCTGTTCTCTGTGTTCTCTCTTCTCTCTGTTCTCTGTGTTCTCTCTGTTCTCTGTGTTATTGGTGTTCTCTCTCTTCTCTGTGTTCTCTCCCCCCTGTTCTCTGTGTTCTCTCTTCTCTCTGTTCTCTGTGTTCTCTCTTCTCTCTGTTCTCTGTGTTCTCTCTTCTCTCTGTTCTCTGTGTTCTCTCTTCTCTCTGTTCTCTGTGTTCTCTCTTCTCTCTGTTCTCTCTGTTCTCTCTTCTCTCTGTTCTCTGTGTTCTCTCTGTTCTCTGTGTTCTCTGTTCTCTCTTCTCTCTGTTCTCTGTGTTCTCTCTGTTCTCTCTGTTCTCTGTGTTCTCTCTGTTCTCTGTGTTCTCTCTGTTCTCTGTGTTCTCTCTGTTCTCTCTGTTCTCTCTTCTCTCTGTTCTCTGTGTTCTCTCTGTTCTCTGTGTTCTCTCTGTTCTCTGTGTTCTCTCTCTTCTCTCTGTTCTCTGTGTTCTCTCTGTTCTCTGTGTTCTCTCTGTTCTCTGTGTTCTCTCTTCTCTCTGTTCTCTGTGTTCTCTCTGTTCTCTGTGTTCTCTCTTCTCTCTGTTCTCTGTGTTCTCTCTTCTCTCTGTTCTCTGTGTTCTCTCTTCTCTCTGTTCTCTGTGTTCTCTCTTCTCTCTGTTCTCTCTGTTCTCTCTGTTCTCTGTGTTCTCTCTGTTCTTGTGTTCTCTCTGTTCTCTGTGTTCTCTCTCTTCTCTGTGTTCTCTCTGTTCTCTCTTCTCTCTGTTCTCTGTGTTCTCTCTTCTCTCTGTTCTCTGTGTTCTCTCTTCTCTCTGTTCTCTGTGTTCTCTCTTCTCTCTGTTCTCTGTGTTCTCTCTTCTCTCTGTTCTCTGTGTTCTCTCTTCTCTCTGTTCTCTGTGTTCTCTCTTCTCTCTGTTCTCTGTGTTCTCTCTTCTCTCTGTTCTCTCTGTTCTCTCTTCTCTCTGTTCTCTGTGTTCTCTCTTCTCTCTGTTCTCTGTGTTCTCTCTTCTCTCTGTTCTCTCTTCTCTCTGTTCTCTCTGTTCTCTGTGTTCTCTCTGTTCTCTGTTCTCTCTGTTCTCTGTTCTCTGTGTTTCTCTCTTCTCTCTGTTCTCTCTGTTCCCTCTGTTCTCTCTGTTCTCTGTGTTCTCTCTGTTCTCTGTTATTGGTGTTCTCTCTCTTCTCTGTGTTCTCTCTTCTCTCTGTTCTCTCTGTTCTCTCTTCTCTCTGTTCTCTGTTATTGGTGTTCTCTCTCTTCTCTGTGTTCTCTCTGTTCTCTCTGTTCTCTCTGTTCTCTCTGTTCCCTCTGTTCTCTCTGTTCTCTGTGTTCTCTCTCTGTTCCCTCTGTTCTCTCTGTTCTCTCTGTTCTCTCTGTTCTCTCTGTTCTCTGTGTTCTCTCTGTTCCCTCTGTTCTCTGTGTTCTCTCTGTTCCCTCTGTTCTCTGTGTTCTCTCTGTTCCCTCTGTTCTCTGTGTTCTCTCTGTTCTCTGTGTTCTCTCTGTTCTCTGTGTTCTCTCTGTTCTCTGTGTTCTCTCTGTTCTCTGTGTTCTCTCTGTTCTCTGTGTTCTCTCTGTTCCCTCTGTTCTCTGTGTTCTCTCTGTTCCCTCTGTTCTCTCTGTTCTCTCTGTTCTCTCTGTTCTCTCTGTTCTCTGTGTTCTCTCTGTTCTCTGTTATTGGTGTTCTCTCTCTTCTCTGTGTTCTCTCTTCTCTCTGTTCTCTCTGTTCTCTCTGTTCTCTGTGTTCTCTCTGTTCCCTCTGTTCTCTCTGTTCTCTGTGTTCTCTCTGTTCTCTGTGTTCTCTCTTCTCTCTGTTCCCTCTGTTCTCTGTGTTCTCTGTGTTCTCTCTGTTCCCTCTGTTCTCTCTGTTCTCTGTGTTCTCTCTTCTCTCTGTTCCCTCTGTTCTCTCTGTTCTCTGTGTTCTCTCTGTTCTCTGTGTTCTCTCTTCTCTCTGTTCCCTCTGTTCTCTGTGTTCTCTGTGTTCTCTCTGTTCCCTCTGTTCTCTCTCTTCTCTGTGTTCTCTCTTCTCTCTGTTCCCTCTGTTCTCTCTGTTCTCTGTGTTCTCTCTGTTCTCTGTGTTCTCTCTGTTCTCTGTGTTCTCTCTGTTCTCTCTGTTCTCTCTTCTCTCTGTTCTCTCTGTTCTCTCTTCTCTTTGTTCTCTCTGTTCTCTCTGTTCTCTCTGTTCTCTGTGTTCTCTCTCTTCTCTGTGTTCTCTGTTCTCTCTTCTCTCTGTTCTCTGTGTTCTCTCTGTTCTCTGTGTTCTTGGTGTTCTCTCTCTTCTCTGTGTTTTCTGTGTTCTCTGTTATCTCTGTTCTCTGTGTTCTTGGTGTTCTCTCTGTTCTCTTTGTTCCGTGTCGTTGGAGATGAATACGAGTCTTTAGCTCCTGATTGTAGAATGTTAGTTAGTGCCACTAATCTTTCTTCTCCACGTAATTGTCTAGCGTGGCGGCCTGGACATTTCCCCTGTGGGAAGGGCTTACTGGGAAGAGAGGGCTTTATGAACCTGGATATAGAAACTACTCCTGTCCTGAAGGAGCTTCAACCCTATGAACCTGGATATAGAATCTACTCCTGTCCTGAAGGAGCTTCAACCCTATGAACCTGGATATAGAAACTACTCCTGTCCTGAAGGAGCTTCAACCCTATGAACCTGGATATAGAAACTACTCCTGTCCTGAAGGCACTTCAACCCTATGAACCTGGATATAGAAACTACTCCTGTCCTGAAGGAGCTTCAACCCTATGAACCTGGATATAGAAACTACTCCTGTCCTGAAGGCACTTCAACCCTATGAACCTGGATATAGAAACTACTCCTGTCCTGAAGGCACTTCAACCCTATGAACCTGGATATAGAATCTACTCCTGTCCTGAAGGAGCTTCAACCCTATGAACCTGGATATAGAAACTACTCCTGTCCTGAAGGAGCTTCAACCCTATGAACCTGGATATAGAATCTACTCCTGTCCTGAAGGCACTTCAACCCTATGAACCTGGATATAGAATCTACTCCTGTCCTGAAGGCACTTCAACCCTATGAACCTGGATATAGAAACTACTCCTGTCCTGAAGGCACTTCAACCCTATGAACCTGGATATAGAAACTACTCCTGTCCTGAAGGAGCTTCAACCCTATGAACCTGGATATAGAAACTACTCCTGTCCTGAAGGAGCTTCAACCCTACTGTTTCTATGATTCATCTGTCGTTGTTGTTGTCGCCTCCATGAATCATTTGTCAACTTGCCCACATTTTTCTTTCGCTTAGTTAAATTCTCTAGATTGTATACTTGCTTCAATCTCACACAGGAAACAAATTCGCAGATGGACAATTTCTGGACCCATCACTGAATATCTTAATTAGTAGAACATAATTTAAAAAATGAAATGAATGTTTTAAAATGTTTTTCTTCCTGTCTTTGTTTGTACCGATTATCCAGGATGTTCACATATGATCAGATGTTGATTATAATTTCCTCTCCAACTCCCAACCCAGACAATTATTGGACACAGCTTCATGTACATTGTCAGCGATTGGGTGCAGAGTGAAAGCAGAGTCCGGCGCAGGACACAGGTATAGAGTAATCCAACTGAGTTTTACTCAAAGAATAAAGCAAAATTCCAAATAGGAACATACAACACAACCACTAACGACATAAACAATCACGGACAGAACAGACATGTATGTCAGATGGTGAAATAGGGAATGTAATGAGGGAATGTAAAACAGGTGTGTGTGTAATCAGACAAAACAAAACGAAACAGAAAAACGGGTCGGTAGTGACTAGAAAGCCGGTGACGTCGACCGCCGAACAAGGAGACGGACCGACTGACATCATGTACTATAGGTTGGCCACTCAGGGCCCTTGTTAGTGGCCTGGCTGGTCTAGTAATCTGGGAGCTTGTTAGCTTCACCAGGAAATGACTTGGCTTCCTGCCAGGCTGGCTACCTGATGATTGGCTACCTGCTGATGGCTCTCACCTGCACAATCAGCTACACTCAGCCTAGAGCTCAAATAACTACAAAGAGGTAGTGGTAGGACAGGTGACAAGCCCTCTACTTTGTGCTCTCTCTGTACTCTCTGTTCTCCCTCCCTGTTCTCCCTGTACTCCCTGTTCTCCCTGTTCTCCCTGTACTCTCTGTTCTCCCTGTTCTCCCTGTTCTCTCTCCTGTTCTGTTCTCCCTGTTCTCTCTGTTCTCTCTGTTCTCCCTGTTCTCCTGTTCTCCTGTTCTCCCTGTTCTCCCTGTTCTCCCTGTTCTCTCTGTTCTCCCTGTTCTCCTGTTCTCTCTGTTCTCCCTGTTCTCCCTGTTCTCTCTGTTCTCTGTTCTGTTCTACCTGTTCTCTCTGTACTCTCTGTTCTCCCTGTTCTCTCTGTTCTCTCTGTTCTCCCTGTTCTCCCTGTTCTCTCTGTTCTCTCTGTTCTCCCTGTTCTCCTGTTCTCTCTTTTCTCCCTGTTCTCCTGTTCTCTGTTCTGTTCTCCCTGTTCTCTCTGTTCTACCTGTTCTCCTGTTCTCCCTGTTCTCCCTGTTCTTTCTGTTCTCCCTGTTCTCTCTGTTCTCCTGTAGTTTCTGTTCTCCCTGTTCTCCCTCTTCTCTCTGTTCTCCCTGTTCTCCCTCTTCTCTCTGTTCTCCCTGTTCTCCCTCTCTTCTCTCTGTTCTCCCTGTTCTCTCTGTTCTGTTCTCCTGTTCTCTCTCCCTGTTTCTGTTCTCTGTTCTGTTCTCTCTCCCTGTTCTGTTCTCCCTCTTCTTCTCTGTTCTCTCTGTTCTCCCTGTTCTCCTGTTCTCTCTGTTCTCCTGTTCTCCTCTCTGTTCTGTTCTCTCTGTTCTCTCTGTTCTCCTGTTCTCCCTGTTCTCTCTCTGTTCTCCCTGTTCTCTCTGTTCTCTCTGTTCTCCCTGTTCTCCCTGTTCTCCTGTTCTCTCTGTTCTCCCTGTTCTCTCTGTTCTCTCTTTTCTCCCTGTTCTCCCTGTTCTCTCTGTTCTCCCTGTTCTCTCTGTTCTACCTGTTCTCCCTGTTCTCCCTGTTCTCCCTGTACTTTCTGTTCTCCCTGTTCTCTCTGTTCTACCTGTAGTTTCTGTTCTCCCTGTTCTCCCTGTTCTCTCTGTTCTCCCTGTTCTCCCTGTTCTCTCTGTTCTCTCCGTTCTCCCTCTTCTCTCTGTTCTCCCTGTAGTTTCTGTTCTCTCTGTTCTCTCCGTTCTCCCTCTTCTCTCTGTTCTCCCTGTAGTTTCTGTTCTCCCTGTTCTCCCTCTTCTCTCTGTTCTCCCTGTTCTCCCTCTTCTCTCTGTTCTCCCTCTTCTCTCTGTTCTCCCTGTTCTCTCCGTTCTCCCTGTTCTCCCTCTTCTCTCTGTTCTACCTGTAGTTTCTGTTCTCCCTGTTCTCCCTCTTCTCTCTGTTCTCCTGTTCTCCCTGTTCTCCCTGTTCTCTCTGTTCTCCCTCTTCTCTCTGTTCTCCCTGTTCTCTCCGTTCTCCCTGTTCTCTCTGTTCTCTCTGTTCTCCCTGTTCTCTCTGTTCTCCCTGTTCTCTCCGTTCTCCCTGTTCTCTCTGTTCTCTCTGTTCTCTCCGTTCTCTCTGTTCTCTCTGTTCTCTCTGTTCTCCCTTTTCTCTCTGTTCTGTGTTCTCTTGATTTTGGTTTGCCATGTGTTTTAATATATTTATTAGTGATATTCAGATGATGATTTGTTTAATTTGATTTAGTTTCACAGCTAGTCTACAACCCAATAGTGTGGGTTACCTGTGTTACTTTTTATTATTTGATTGAAAGTTAATAGAAGATTCACAGATTTTGCACCAACCTTTAGTCAGACCAGGACACGGAGGAGAGCTGTCTGTATCTATAGTCTGACCAGGACATGGAGGAGAGCTGTCTGTATCTATAGTCAGACCAGGACATGGAGGAGAGCTGTCTGTATCTGTAGTCAGACCAGGACATGGAGGAGAGCTGTCTGTATCTATAGTCAGACCAGGACATGGAGGAGAGCTGTCTGTATCTATAGTCAGACCAGGACATGGAGGAGAGCTGTCTGTATCTATAGTCAGACCAGGACATGGAGGAGAGCTGTCTGTATCTATAGTCAGACCAGGACATGGAGGAGAGCTGTCTGTATCTGTAGTCAGACCAGGATACTGTCTGTATCTATAGTCAGACCAGGATGCTGTCTGTATCTATAGTCAGACCAGGATACTGTCTGTATATATAGTCAGACCAGGATGCTGTCTGTATCTATAGTCAGACCAGGATGCTGTCTGTATCTATAGTCAGACCTGGATACTGTCTGTATATATAGTCAGACCAGGACACTGTCTGTATCTGTAGTCAGACCAGGATGCTGTCTGTATCTATAGTCAGACCAGGATACTGTCTGTATCTATACTCAGACCAGGATACTGTCTGTATCTATAGTCAGACCAGGATACTGTCTGTATATATAGTCAGACCAGGATGCTGTCTGTATCTGTAGTCAGACCAGGATACTGTCTGTATATATAGTCAGACCAGGATGCTGTCTGTATCTGTAGTCAGACCAGGATGCTGTCTGTATCTGTAGTCAGACCAGGATGCTGTCTGTATCTATAGTCAGACCAGGATGCTGTCTGTATCTGTAGTCAGACCAGGATACTGTCTGTATCTGTAGTCAGACCAGGATACTGTCTGTATCTGTAGTCAGACAAGGATGCTGTCTGTATCTGTAGTCAGACCAGGATGCTGTCTGTATCTGTAGTCAGACCAGGATACTGTCTGTATCTGTAGTCAGACAAGGATGCTGTCTGTATATATAGTCAGACCAGGATACTGTCTGTATATATAGTCAGACCAGGATGCTGTCTGTATCTGTAGTCAGACCAGGATACTGTCTGTATCTATAGTCAGACCAGGATGCTGTCTGTATCTGTAGTCAGACCAGGATGCTGTCTGTATCTGTAGTCAGACAAGGATGCTGTCTGTATATATAGTCAGACCAGGATGCTGTCTGTATCTGTAGTCAGACCAGGATGCTGTCTGTATCTGTAGTCAGACAAGGATGCTGTCTGTATATATAGTCAGACCAGGATGCTGTCTGTATATATAGTCAGACCAGGATGCTGTCTGTATCTGTAGTCAGACCAGGATACTGTCTGTATATATAGTCAGACCAGGATGCTGTCTGTATCTGTAGTCAGACCAGGATGCTGTCTGTATCTGTAGTCAGACAAGGATGCTGTCTGTATCTGTAGTCAGACCAGGATGCTGTCTGTATCTGCATTGAGGACACAACATCCAAGTGGGGGAGGTGAAGAAAAACTCATGTTACTGACTGTTCTGTGTTTAAGGCCTTTATTACACTGAGTGAGTCATGGCTATTTCTGTTAAGCCTCTTGTCACTAAGGTTCATTCTCTAACGTTAATGTCAGACCAAAGACATCACAGCATTATTCCCTTTGTTAAACTTAATTTACTCATATGATATTTAAAATTTAAAAAATTGAACAAGTAATATTCTGTCCTCACAATATTTAATTGCCTTGAAATTGAATCATGCTGAAACAGGCAAAGTAGAGCAACTTGGTAGAGAAATACATTGTTTGACACATTAACCTATTCATGTCACGATCGTCGTATGAAGAGGACCAAAGCGCAGTATGAATACATTCTTTTATTGAATGATGAAAAACACGACGTAAACTGAACAAGCTAACATAGCAACAAACGACCGTGACTGCTAATGCAACATAGTGCTAACATGCAACTAGACATAGACATTCACCCACAACCCACAATGACAAAACAGGCTACCTAAATATGGTTCCCAATCAGAGACAACGACTAACACCTGCCTCTGATTGAGAACCATATCAGGCCAATCACAGAAATAGACAAACTAGACATCCAACATAAAATGCCCTCCCAGTCCTGACCAACACTAAAATAAGAAAAACACAAAAGAACTATGGTCAGAATGTGACAAAGCACTGCAGCAATTTCACAGTGTAAGACCTTGGGGAACAAGTGTTTATTCTGAAACAATGTACGACCTTGGGGAACAAGTGTTTATTCTGAAACAATGTACGACCTTGGGGAACAAGTGTTTATTCTGAAACAATGTACGACCTTGGGGAACAAGTGTTTATTCTGAAACAATGTAAGACCTTGGGGGAGCAAGTGTTTATACTGAAACAATGTAAGACCTTGGGGGAGCAAGTGTTTATACTGAAACAATGTAAGACCTTGGGGGAGCAAGTGTTTATACTGAAACAATGTAAGACCTTGGGGGCAAGTTTTTAGCAAGTGTTTATACTGAAACAATGTAAGACCTTTTATACTGGGAGCAAGTGTTTATAAACAATGTAAGACAATGTTTAAGACCTTGGGGGAGCAAGTGTTTATACTGAAACAATGTAAGACCTTGGGGGAGCAAGTGTTTATACTGAAACAATGTAAGACCTTGGGGGAACAAGTGTTTATACTGAAACAATGTAAGACCTTGGGGGAACAAGTGTTTATACTGCAACAGGTCTTAAAACTGCAGCCAGGCTAGTGAGGGCACTCTGTCTTTTGAAACTAGTTTTAAAACACCTTCCCTGGCTTCCAAGTCCTTCAAATAGTAAATCAACCACAGCCAGCGAGAGAAAAAGAGAGTGAGAGCCAGCGAGAGAGAGAGAGAGAGAAAGAGAGAGAGAGAGAGAGAGAGAGAGAGAGAGAGAGAGAGAGAAAGAGAACAAGGTAACGAGAGAGAGAGAGAGAGAGAGGGAGAGAGATAAACCACTTCTACAATATTTTTGTCTCTATAACAAAGAACAAACAGAGTAAACATAAACATGATCAAATACGAATCTTAGAATCAACTATTAAAGACTTCCAGAACCCACTGGATTCTCCAATTTCACTGAGTTAACTACAAGACAAAATACAAACCCTTCAACCCAAAAAGGCCTGTGGCGTTGATGTTATCCTTGATGAAATAATAAAATATACAGACCACAAATTGCAATTGGCTATACATAAACTCTTTAACATCATCCTGAGCAACAGGGCCTTAGCAACAGGCATTTTACTTTGGGCATGTCAGTCAGGCGGAAATTTAGAAAAATTTTAAAGTTTATTTCACTTTTGTTTATTATGTGCTTAACTTGCTTTGGCATTAGGGGGCGCTATTAAAATGTTTGGATGAAAAACGTTCCCGTTTTAAACAAGATATTTTGTCACAAAAAGATGCTCGACTATGCATATAATTGGATAGAAAACACTCTGACGTTTCCAAAACTGCAAAGATATTGTCTGTGAGTGCAACAGAACTGATGTTACAGGTAAAACCCAGATAAAAATCCAACCAGGAAGTGCCGCATTTTTTGAAACCGCCTCATGCCAATGACTCCTTATATGGCTGTGAATGAGCTACGATTGAGCTTACGTTTTCCACGTATTCCCCAAGGTGTCTACAGCATTGTGACGTCTTTTTACGCATTTCCATTGAGGAATAGCCGTAAGGGACCATATATAGCAAGTGGTCACATGGTGTCTCCCGCAGAAAATCTTGTGTAAAATACTGAGGTAGCCATTATTCCAATCGCTTCTTATGAGAAACCAATTACCTCGACGGATATATTATCGAATATATATTTTAAAAACACATTGAGGATGGATCCTAAACAACGTTTGCCGTGTTTCTGTCGATATTATGGAGCAAATTTTGAAAAAAGTTTGGCGTTGTAGTGGTAGCATTTTCCGGTTGATTTCTCAGCCAAGCATGATGAACAAACGGGAGCTATTTCGCCTACAAAAACAATATTTGAGGAAAAAAGGAACATTTGCTGTCTCCTGAGTGAAAGCATCCAAAGTTCTTCAAAGGTAAATTATTTAATTTGGTTGCTTTTCTTATTTTCGTGAAAATGTTGCCTGCTGCCAGCAGAGCCTAGCATAGCATTATGCCATGATAAACTTACACAAATGCTTGTCTAGCGTTGGCTGTAACGCATATTTTGAAAATCTGAGATGACACAGTGTTGTTAAAACCAGTTAATGCTCGGGACTCAGTATACTGCCCCCTTTGGATTAATTGCGTGCCCATAGTAAACTGAAAAGAAATCTGTCCAAAATTGCTAATATATGCATATAATAATTATTATTGAATAGAAAACACTCTAAAGATTCTAAAACCGTTTGAATTATGTCTGTAAGTATAGCAGAACTCACAGGGCAGGCAATCTCCCAAACTATTTTGGGGAGCCTGAAACTTGGGGCAACTTTGACATCATCGCCCCCACCCTTCCCAACCAGCTATGGATCTGGAGACACTTTCTATGTCTTCCACTAGATGTCCTCATTCAGTACAGCGTTTAATTGTGCAAATCCCGCGGGTTTTGACCCTTTGGGAGGCAAAAGACTGAGTGTCGCGAGAAAATACCATTCTGTTCCAGAATGCCTGAGAGCAAGCAAGAATGTCCGATAGATTAGATAATTGTTTTGAACGTTTAGAACATCCTAAAGCTTGATTCTGCACTTAGTTTGACCAGTTTAGTCGACATATAATATGTAATTTTGACGTTTTGATGAGCAACTGTTCGTGACCAGAAGTCATTTTTGGTAGTATTTCAGCTGGAACTTGCAGCATATGCTAATACAAAGACACACGACTTGAAACCAAACAAAGTTTTGGGTAAGTATGACTTCTTCCACTACATTCTGATCGAAGACCATCAAAGGTAAGGGAATATTTATGTTGTAATTTTGTGTTTCTTTTGACTCCAACATAGCGGAGAAATATTGCTTATGTCTGAGCGCCGTCTCAGATTATTGAAAAATGTACGATTTCTGTAACGTTAAAAAGAAATGTGACAAAGCGATTGCATTAAGAAGCTCTTTCTAACTATATGTAGAACATGTATATTTAGTCAAAGTTTATGATGTGTATTGCTGTTATCTGGCGGAGCTATCTATAATTTCTCCGGACAATTTTTAGCATTTTCTGAACATGGTGTCAATGTAAACAGTGATTTATGGATATAAATGGCATATTATTGAAAAAAACATAAATGTACTGTGTAACATGTCCTATTACTGTCATCTGATGAAGATTTTCAAAAGGTTAGTGAATTAATTTTCTTTTAATCCTGCGTTTGTGATTGCATCTTTTGTTCGACAAAATGGCTGTATATCGGCTGTGTCTTTGGTGTTGGTTTGACATAAATATGTGCTATGTTTTCGCCGTAAAACATTTTAGAAATCTGACTTGCTGGCTAGATGAACAAGGTGTTTATCTTTCATTTGAGCTATTGGACTTGTTAATGTGTGGAGGTTAAATATTTCTAAGAATATTTTTGCTTTCTGTGCGCCACGTTCACGTGTTTCAGTTGAGCGGGGGGGGGGGTACCCCTTGGGGAACCTGTACCGTTAACACGTTAACAAAAGGCTAAGCTT
Organism: Oncorhynchus tshawytscha; assembly: GCF_018296145.1. Classification (NCBI taxonomy): domain Eukaryota; kingdom Metazoa; phylum Chordata; class Actinopteri; order Salmoniformes; family Salmonidae; genus Oncorhynchus; species Oncorhynchus tshawytscha. The sequence continues at coordinate 289,693 of NC_056430.1, read as the reverse complement.
GTATTTGAATATATTTATTTCATTTCATTTGCGATTTTCATTTATTGCACAATTATATGCATAGTCAAGCATCTTTTCGTGACAAAATATCTTGTTTAAAACGGGAACGTTTTCATCCAAAAATGAAATACTGCCCCCAGAGTTTCAAGAGGTTAAGACATTTGCTATCTAACTGAGAGTCTCCTCATTGAAAACATCCAAAGTTCTTCAACGGTAAATTATTTTATTTTTAATGCTGTTCTTGTCTTGTTTTTCCCGGATCCAGGAGTGTAATCATAGTCTCAAACAAATTAGCATAACGCAGCGGACATAAATACCCCTAGAAACTTTTCCTATTCATGAAAATCGCAAATGAAATATATTCACTCACAAGCTTAGCCTTTTGTTAACAAGACTGTCATCTCAGATTTTCAAAATATGCTTTTCAACCAAAGCTACACAAGCATTTGTGTAAGAGTATTGATAGCTAGCATAGCAATAAGCCTAGCATTCAGCAGGCACATTTTCACATAAACAAGAAAAGCATTCAAATACAGTGCCTTGCGAAAGTATTAGTCATTTAGGTCAACATGGGATCATTCAGAGATCCTCACTGAACTTCTGGAGAGAGTTTGCTGCACTGAAAGTAAAGGGTCTGAATAATTTTGCACGCCCAATTTTTCAGTTTTTGATTTGTTAAAAAAGTTTGAAATATCCAATAAATGTCGTTCCACTTCATGATTGTGTCCCACTTGTTGTTGATTCTTCACAAAAAATACAGTTTTATATCTTTATGTTTGAAGCCTGAAATGTGGCAAAAGGTCGCAAAGTTCAAGGGGGCCGAATACTTTCGCAAGGCACTGTAAAATCATTTACCTTTGAAGAACTTTGGATGTTTTCAATGAGGAGACTCTCAGTTAGATAGCAAATGTTCAGTTTTTCCAAAAAGATTATTTGTGTAGGAGAAATCGCTCCGTTTTGTTCATCACGTTTGGCTAAGAAAAACCCCCGAAAATTCAGTCATTACAACGCCGAACTTTTTTCCAAATTAACTCCATAATATCGACAGAAACATGGCAAACTTTGTTTAGAATCAACCCTCAAGGTGTTTTTCACATATCAGCTGGAGATTACGCAATAATTTCGACGGAGGACACCAAACGGGCACCTGGTAAATGTAGTCTCTTATGGTCAATCTTCCAATGATATGCCTACAAATACGTCACAATGCTGCAGACACCTTGGGGAAACGACAGAAAGTGTAGGCTCATTCCTGGCGCATTCACAGCCATATAAGGAGACATTGGAACACAGCGCCTTCAAAATCTGGGGCATTTCCTGTTTGAAATGTCATCTTGGTTTCGCCTGTAGCATCAGTTCTGTGGCACTCACAGATAATATCTTTGCAGTTTTGGAAACGTCAGAGTGTTTTCTTTCCAAAGCTGTCAATGCATAGTCGAGCATCTTTTCGTGACAAAATATCTTGTTTAAAACGGGAACGTTTTTTTATCCAAAAATTAAAAGAGTGACCCTATATCGAAGAAGTTAACATCATCTGGCATCTCCCCCAATATTTGGAACCAAGGACTGATCACCCCAATCCACAAAAGTGGAGACAAATTTGACCCCAATAACTACCGTGGAATATGCGATAACAATAACCTTGGGAAAATCCTCTGCATTATCATTAACAGCAGACTCGTACATTTCCTCAATGAAAACAATGTACTGAGCAAATGTCAAATTGGCTTTTTACCAAATTACCGTACAACAGACCATGTATTCACCCTGCACACCCTAATTGACAACCAAACAAACCAAAATAAAGGCAAAGTCTTCTCATGCTTTGTTGATTTCAAAAAAGCCTTCGACTCAATTTGGCATGAGGGTCTGCTATACAAATTGATGGAAAGTGGTGTTGGGGGTAAAACATACAACATTATAAAATCCATGTACACAAACAACAAGTGTGCAGTTAAAATTGGCAAAAAACACACACATTTCTTCACACAGGATCGTGGGGTGAGACAGGGATGCAGCTTAAGCCCCACCCTCTTCAACATAAATATCAACGAATTGGCGCGGGCACTAGAAAAGTCTGCAGCACCCGGCCTCACCCTACTAGAATCCAAAGTCAAATGTCTGCTGTTTGCTGATGATCTGGTGCTTCTGTCACCAACCAAGGAGGGCCTACAGCAGCACCTAAATCTTATGCACAGATTCTGTCAGACCTGGGCCCTGACAGTAAATCTCAGTAAGACCAAAATAATGGTGTTCCAAAAAAGGTCCAGTCACCAGGACCACAAATACAAATTCCATCTAGACACTGTTGCCCTAGAGCACACATAAAACTATACATACCTTGGCCTAAACATCAGCGCCACAGGTAATTTCCACAAAGCTGTGAACGATCTGAGAGACAAGGCAAGAAGGGCATTCTATGCCATCAAAAGGAACATAAATTTCAACATACCAATTAGGATTTGGCTAAAAATACTTGAATCAGTCATAGAGCCCATTGCCCTTTATGGTTGTGAGGTCTGGGGTTTGCTCACCAACCAAGACTTCACAAAATGGGACAAACACCAAATTGAGACTCTGCACGCAGAATTCTGCAAAAAATATCCTCCGTGTACAACGTAGAACACCAAAAAATGCATGCAGAGCAGAATTAGGCCGATACCCACCAATTATCAAAATCCAGAAAAGAGACGTTAAATTCTATAACCACCTAAAAGGAAGCGATTCCCAAACCATCCATAACAAAGCCATCACCTACAGAGAGATGAACCTGGAGAAGAGTCCCCTAAGCAAGCTGGTCCTGGGGCTCTGTTCACAAACACAAACACACCCTATAGAGCCCCAGGACAGCAGCACAATTAGACCCAACCAAATCATGAGAAAACAAAAAGATAATTACTTGACACATTGGAAAGAATTAACAAAAAAACTGAGCAAACTAGAATGCTATTTGGCCCTACACAGAGAGTACACAGCGGCAGAATACCTGACCACTGTGACTGACCCAAAATTAAGGAAAGTTTTGACTATGTACAGACTCAGTGAGCATAGCCTTGCTATTGAGAAAGGCCTCGGTAGGCAGACATGGCTCTCAAGAGAAGACAGGCTATGTGCTCACTGCCCACAAAATGAGGTGGAAACTGAGCTGCACTTCCTAACCTCCCGCCCAATGTATGACCATATTAGAGAGAGACATATTTCCCTCAGATTACATAGATCCACAAAGAATTCGAAAGCAAATCCAATTTTGATAAACTCCCATATCTACTGGGTGAAATTCCACAGTGTGCCATCACAGCAGCAAGATTTGTGACCTGTTGCCACGAGAAAAGGGTAACCAGTGAAGAACAAACACCATTGTAAATACAACCCATATTTATGCTTATTTATTTTATCTTGTGTCCTTTAACCATTTGTACATTGTTAAAACACTGTATATATACATAATATGACATTTGTAATGTCTTTATTGTTTTGAAACTTCTGTATGTGTAATGTTTACTGTTAATTGTTATTGTTTATTTCACTTTATATACTCACTTTATATATTATCTACCTCACTTGCTTTGGCAACGTTAACACATGTTTCCCATGCCAATAAAGCGCCCTTGAATTGAATTGAGAGAGAGAGAGAGAGAGAGAGAGAGAGACAAAGAGAGAGAGAGAGAGAGGGAGAGAGAGAGAGAGAGAGAGAGAGAGAGAGAGAGAGAGAGATATTATCTACCTCACTTGCTTTGGCAATGTTAACACATGTTTCCCATGCAAATAAAGCCCTTGAATTGAATTGAGAGAGCCAGAGAGAGAGAGAGAGCCAGAGAGAGAGTGTTGTGAGTAGAGCCAGCAAGAAAAGTTTGTCTTTAATTCATCCTGTGTAATTAACATTCTAAGCAGCTGTATCCCAACACTCAGCCAAGAGTCACTGTTTCCTTGTATTTTCTGGAAACACCGAGGGTTTACCATGAGAAAGGGGACAGGGGGACGTACAGAGGCATCAGACGGCTGAATACGGCACACTTCTGAAACTCGCAGAAAAAAAGTTATATCTAGACCCTAACATAGTTATTTAGCTGTGGGAGAATTCTTTGAAGAACCCTCTTGGGTTCCAGGTAGATCCATTTTGGTTCCATGTAGAAACCTATTCACAGAGGGGGAGTTCTCTTTCTCTCTCTCTCTCTCTCTCTCTCCCCCTTCTCTCTCTCTCTCTCTCTCTCTCTCTCCCCCCTTCTCTCTCTCTCTCTCTCTCCCCCTTCTCTCTCTCTCTCTCTCTCCCCCTTCTCTCTCTCTCTCTCTCTCTCTCTCTCTCTCTCCCCCTTCTCTCTCTCTCTCCCCCTTCTCTCTCTCTCTCTCTCTCCCCCTCTCTCTCTCTCTCTCTCTCTCTCTCCCCCCCTTCTCTCTCTCTCTCCCCCTCTCTCTCTCTCCCCCCCCTTCTCTCTCTCTCCCCCTCTCTCTCTCATTCATTCCTCATCTGTTTCTCTCATCTGTCTCTCTCCCTCACTCCTCCTCCTCTCTCCATATTCTCCCACAAACCTCTGTCTTGTCTTGGCAGGAATTTATTTTCTAGTATCTGTGATTGTGTCATTTCCAATGTAGAGCCACTCTTCTGATGTCATTGTAAAATCAGTAACACTGAAAGTAGGTCACGGTACTACTGCCACGGGTTATGGTGAGGTACTGTAGCTGACAGCTCAACCAACCTTTTCATGGCAAGATACACATTGGAATGCATATTAATACTGCCTCGGAAAATCGTCTTTTTCTTTTTAAAGTCTCCTGATGTTTTGTTATGTGTTTCTGATTTTGTTTTTAAATTGGCAATGAATGACACTGGGTGTCTGTCGGAGAGGTTCTTCTGGTCTGTGTCTTGGATCTGCTCTGCTTAATGTGGCAAATCACAAGCCATTCTAGATCTGGATCTGCTCTGCTTAACCCTTGTGTGGTGTTTGAGTCTGTGGGACCCATTTTCAATGTTTACTAAAAGAAAAATGATACAGTGAATTATTTTGTTTGACCTGAACCTCATTGGCCTTGGCTCATTCTCTGCGAAGAACATGTAGAAGAACACCTTTTCATTGAGAGCCCACTGTGAACCCCCCTACACATTTATATTACATATGTGGTGTCCGGGTCCACTGGACCCGAGGGTAATAAAAGGGTGGAAAAGTTTGTGTGTCGGTGAAAACAAGTAAAAATGAAACCAAAATGTTTGCTGCGTTACTTCACTGTCTTCCTCCTCCCTGGTCCTGCTGTTTCAACACAGCACCAAGAACCTGCCTGTCTCCCTGCCTGCCTGTCTGTCTCCCTGCCTGTCTGCATGTCTCCCTGCCTGTCAGCCTGTCTCCCTGCCTGTCTGCATCTCTCCCTGCCTGTCAGCATGTCTCCCTGCCTGTCAGCCTGTATCCTGCCTGTCTGCATGTATCCCTGCCTGTCAGCCTGTCTCCCTGCCTGTCTGCCTGTCTCCCTGCCTGTCAGCATGTCTCCCTGCCTGTCTGCATGTCTCCCTGCCTGTCAGCATGTCTCCCTGCCTGTCAGCCTGTATCCTGCCTGTCTGCATGTATCCCTGCCTGTCAGCCTGTCTCCCTGCCTGTCTGCCTGTCTCCCTGCCTGTCAGCATGTCTCCCCTGCTGCATGTCTGCATGTCTCCCTGCCTGTCTGAATGTCTCCCTGCCTGTCTGCATGTCTCCCTGCCTGTCTGCATGTCTCCTGCCTGTCTGCCTGCCTGTCTGGCTCCCTGCCTGTCTCCCTGCCTGTCTCCCTGCCTGTCAGCCTGTCTCCCTGCCTGTCTGCATGTCTCCCTGCCTGTCTGCATGTCTCCCTGCCTGTCTGCATGTCTCCTGCCTGTCAGCATGTCTCCTGCCTGTCTGCCTGTCTGCCTGTCTCCTGCCTGTCTGCCTGTCTCCTGCCTGTCTGCCTGTCTCCTGCCTGTCTGCCTATCTGCTGCCTGTCTGCCTGTCTCCTGCCTGTCTGCCTGTCTCCTGCCTGTCTCCTGCCTGTCTGCCTGTCTCCTGCCTGTCTCCTGCCTGTCTCCTGCATGTCTGCCTGTCTCCTGCCTGTCTCCTGCCTGTCTCCTGCCTGTCTGCCTGTCTCCTGCCTGTCTCCTGCCTGTCTGCCTGTCTCCTGCCTGTCTCCTGTCTGTCTGCTGCCTGTCTGCATGTCTTCCGCTTTATTCGCACTATTTACACTCTGTAATGTGGGAATCTGCACAATGTTATTACAATACATTATTTAGATACATTGTAACAAAAATCTGTATTTTCCCACACTCTACCCCAGCCAGGTGGAAATTGGGGCGGGACACAACAAATAAATAGCTTTGCATGTGTGGCTCCTTACCACAATCAATCAGTGTGGCAAAAATAATCTCTGCTCAGAGGGCCATATAAAAAGTAAATTGCGGAGAGTCTTCCACTTTGGAAGATGAAACATCTTCAGAATAGAACGGTCATGTCTCTGTTCATTTGGAGCTTGACAGTGACTTGGAAGAAGAAGATGGGCTTTACTATCAGCAACCAGGCCCAGGACCAGCCCATCAGCAACCAGGCCCAGGACCAGCCCCAGGACCAGCCAATCAGCAACCAGCCCCAGGACCAGCCCATCAGCAACCAGCCCCAAGACCAGCCCATCAGCAGCCAGCCCCAGGACCAGCCCATCAGCAACCAGCCCCAAGACCAGCCCATCAGCAACCAGGCCCAGGACCAGCCCCAGGACCAGCCCATCAGCAACCAGCCCCAGGACCAGCCCATCAGCAACCAGGCCCAGGACCAGCCCGTCAGCAACCAGCCCCTGGACCAGCCCATCAGCAACCAGCCCATCAGCAACCAGCCCCAGGACCAGCCCATCAGCAACCAGCCCATCAGCAACCAGCCCCAGGACCAGCCCATCAGCAGCCAGCCCCAGGACCAGCCCATCAGCAGCCAGCCCCAGGACCAGCCCCAGGCCCAGCCCATCAACAACCAGCCCCAAGACCAGCCCATCAGCAGCCAGCCCCAGGACCAGCCCATCAGCAACCAGCCCCAAGACCAGCCCATCAGCAACCAGCCCCAAGACCAGTCCATCAGTAGCCAGCTCAGTATTGCTGTGATTCCCTGACACCCATAGGTTGATGGGAGTGGTGTTATGGGTAACCTGACCTGTAGAGCACCCGTCCAGCGCTCTAACATCCATGGAAATGGAAGGGCTGAGTGGGTATCTTCAGCTCGAAAGCCAATGTGGCGCCCAAAAAGCTCTCATTGGCCCCAGAGTCAATGAGGACCCGGAGAGATTTGGACTGGTTTCCCCACAGCAGAATGACATGAAAAGAGGTGCGAGTCAGGGAAGCAGAAAAGCTCTCCATATGGCCCACCAAAGTACTCGCTCCTACCGGTGAGCCTGGTCTTTTACTGGGCAAGAGGACACAAAATGACCAACAGTCCTGCAATACACACAGCTCCTTGTGTTGATCCAGTGCTGCCGTTCCGCTGGCGACAGCCTAGCTCTGTCTAGTTGCTCGGGAACCGTTCCTCTGTCTAGTTGCTCGGGAACCAGTGCCTCGGCAGTCTTCGGTGACTCTTGAGGAATGTAGGGAAACCATGGGTGCTCTCGGCCACGGGACCGTCCGGGGACTTCCGGGATGACTCGGAGGCAAGGTGGAATCCCTGGACGTGCGAGCGAAATCAAATTCCCTCTCCATCCGTCGTTCCAGCAATCGCCCATCAATGCGGATGGTCAAAGCGATGAGGGAGTCAAGATCCGTGGGTAACTCCTGAGCAGCAAGCTCATCCTTAATTAACCTCTGAGACGCCGTGCAGGGACATGTCGAACAGTTCTTCCTGCAATCTACGATGCCAACGTGCGGTATTCCACCGCATAGTCGGCCACTCTGCGGGCGTCCTGCCGTAGCTGGATTAGCTTCCGGGCATTATCTCTCCCGGAGAACGGGGCATCAAAAACACTTTCTCACTTTCTCAACTCTACCACGAACCCCTCCAGACTCACGCACATGGCCGGCTGTTGTTCCCATATGGCGGTAGCCGAGGTGTTACGGCTTTCTTCCGTTGAAAGAGAGTCGGACCAAAATGCAGCGTGGTAAGTTAGATACATATTTAATGATGAAGAAAAAAGGAACAAAACAAAACAACAAACGTAACGTGAAAACCTAAACAGTCTGTCTTGTGCTAACACACACAGAGACATGAACAATCACCCACCAACACACACAGAGACATGAACAATCACCCACCAACACACACAGAGACATGAACAATCACCCACCAACACACACAGAGACATGAACAATCACCCACCAACACACACAGAGACATGAACAATCACCCACCAACACACACAGAGACATGAACAATCACCCACCAACACACACAGAGACATGAACAATCACCCACCAACACACAGTGAAACCCAGGCTACCTAAATATGGTTCCCAATCAGAGACAACGATAATCACCTGACTCTGATTGAGAACCTCAGGCAGCCATAGACTTTACTAGACACCCCTACTAGCCACAATCCCAATCCCTACTAAAACCCCAATACAAAAACACAACACAAAATAAACCCATGTCACACCCTGGCCTGACCAAATAAATATATAAACACAAAATACTAATGCAGGGCGTGACACCAGGTGAGAGCCATCCTAGACATCAGCGTGATGAGGTAGGTTATCTTGGAGCTATCCGAGGGGAAGGAGGAGGGATGAGGCTCGAAAATGTGGGCACACTGAGCTAAAAAATCCAGACGGGTGCTTGGCTCTCCATTACGTTGTTCCGGGGGAGGTAAATGGGGCTCCCTGGAAGGTGGAGTGGCCGGTGGGGTGGTGCTGCTAACCTCCGAGTTATTGAGGGGAGGTGGGGTTAACACCATGGAAGGCGGCCCCCCAGACGACCCGTGGAATTGCTCCAGCTGCATGTCCAACGCCCGGTCATGGCGCCCAGAAAGCGTGTTGTGCCAGGCAGCCATGGCCAAGAGGAGAGCAGAGGAAAGATAGCAGTGTGCTCGCTAGCTAGCCCAGTAGCCTGGAGCAGACTACCTCTGTTAGACTGAATCTGTCACTATGATGATCTCTCTCTGATGGATCCTGAGAAGATCTCTCTCTGCCTCCTGATGGATCATGAGTGGATCGCTCTCTGATGGATTCTGAGAGGATCTCTCTCTGCCTCCTGATGGATCCTGAGTGGATCTCTCTCTGATGGATCCTGAGAGGATCTCTCTCTGCCTCCTGATGGATCCTGAGAGGATGTCTCTCTGCCTCCTGATGGATCCTGAGAGGATCTCTCTCTGACTCCTGATGGATCCTGAGAGGATGTCTCTCTGCCTCCTGATGGATCCTGAGAGGATGTGTCTCTGCCTCCTGATGGATCTTGAGAGGATCTCTCTCTGCCTCCTGATGGATCCTGAGTGGATCTCTCTCTGATGGATCCTGAGAGGATGTCTCTCTGCCTCCTGATGGACATTGAGAGGATGTCTCTCTGCCTCCAAATGGAACCTGAAAGGATGTCTGTCTGCCTCCTGATGGAACCTGAGAGGATGTTTCTCTGCCTCCTGATGGAACCTGAGAGGATGTCTCCCTGCCTCCTGTTGGATCCTGAGAGGATGTCTCCCTGCCTCCTGTTGGATCCTGAGAGGATGTCTCCCTGCCTCCTGTTGGATCCTGAGAGGATGTCTCCCTGCCTCCTGTTGGATCCTGAGAGGATGCCTCTCTGCCTCCTGATGGATCCTGAGAGGATGTCTCTCTGCCTCCTGTTGGATCCTGAGAGGATGTCTCCCTGCCTTCTGATGGAACCTGAGAGGATCTCTCTCTGCCTCCTGATGGATCCTGAGAAGATCTCTCTCTGCCTCCTGTTGGAACCTGAGAGGATGTCTCTCCTGATGGATCCTGAGAGGATGTCTCCCTGCCTGCTGTTGGATCCTGAGAGGATCTCTCTCTGCCTCCTGATGGAACCTGAGAGGATGTCTCTCTGCCTCCTGATGGAGCCTGAGAGGATGTCTCTCTGCCTCCTGATGGAACCTGAGAGGATGTCTCTCTGCCTCCTGATGGAGCCTGAGAGGATGTCTCTCTGCCTCCTGATGGAACCTGAGAGGATCTCTCTCTGCCTCCTGATGGAACCTGAGAGGATGTCTCTCTGCCTCCTGTTGGATCCTGAGAGGATGTCTCTCTGCCTCCTGATGGAACCTGAGAGGATGTCTCTCTGCCTCCTGATGGAACCTGAGAGGATGTCTCTCTGCCTCCTGATGGAACCTGAGAGGATCTCTCTCTGCCTCCTGATGGAACCTGAGAGGATGTCTCCCTGCCTCCTGTTGGATCCTGAGAGGATCTTTCTCCTGTCTCATCCTGAGAGGATCTCTCTCTGCCTCCTGTTGGATCCTGAGAGGATCTCTCTCTGCCTCCTGTCTGATCCTGAGAGGATCTCTCTCTGCCTCCTGTCATGACGTTAGTGTTCATGTCCAAAGGATTAGCATTTCAATTGTTATAATTATCAACTGTGTGTCTTATCTCAGTCGACCCCCACTTCCCTTTTGTCCACCAAGCCGCGATGACGGTTTATCCCACTCCGCTATCATTTACTTGTAACTATCTACTGTTTGTTATGCATTTTTGTGAATTACATAGTTAATTCACAATAAATGAAAATAAATGATTTTAAGACAATTGATGTATGGATGACTCATAGTGAAGACTGGGTTCGTGCAGATAACCAACAATTTACGATGTTTGGAATGAGACTAACGTCAGATAAAGAATACGTCCTTAATCAGAAGACTAAGGGATCTGTAACGTCTGTTGGTGGAAGAAGGTGAGGACCAATGTGCAGCGTGGTACGAGTTCATATTATTTATTCGAAACTGAACAATCAAATGCAAAACAACAAAGAGAACAACCGAAACAGTTCTGTCTGGAGCAGACCCAAAAACAGAAAGCAACTACCCACCCCACACGGGTGGGAAAAGGCTACCTAGGTATGGTTCTCAATCAGAGACAACGATAGACAGCTGCCTCTGATTGAGAACCACACCCGGCCAAACACAGAAATCCAAAACATAGAAAATTAACATAGAATTCCCACCCTAGTCACACCCTGGCCTAACCAAAATAGAGAATAAAAGCCTCTCTATGGCCAGGGCGTGACAGGATCAGATATTAAAATATCTGAAAGTTATATTAGGAAAATGATAATGTTGCAATCTGAATATTTTCCTTGGTGCCCCGAACTTCCTAGTTAATTACAGTTACATGATTAATCAGTTTAATCGCGTAATAATAATTACAGAGTTATTTGATAAAATTCATCTTCAGTTTAATGATGCCAAAGAAACGACACCCCTGAAGGATCCTGAGAGGATCTCTCTCTGCCTCCTGTTGGATCCTGAGAGGATCTCTCTCTGCCTCCTGAAGGATCCAGAGAGGATCTCTCTCTGCCTCCTGAAGGATCCCGAGAGGATCTCTCTCTGCCTCCTGAAGGATCCCGAGAGGATCTCTCTCTGCCTCCTGAAGGATCCCGAGAGGATCTCTCTCTGCCTCCTGAAGGATCCCGAGAGGATCTCTCTCTGCCTCCTGAAGGATTCTGAGAGGATCTCTCTCTGCTTGTGTCACCCACCACACCACTGCTCTGCATGTCATGTCTATATCCCTTCATAGCACAGAGATATTGCAGACTGGTAGAGCGTTAATAAGTACCATGAAGTATTTGGCATTTGAGATGTGTGCGTTCTAGTGACTGAGAGTCATGCAATAGTGCAAACAAGGTTTCCTGTAACGTGACTTTTCCATGTACCAGATCATTTTGTGATTTTTCTTTTTGTTTTGATAAATTGTCATCTGATCTACAGACATTGATTACACAGTGATATTGATCACACTATTCTAGCTATAGCAAGAGAAGTACCATAGATCACAGCGTGAGGAGAGCCAATACAAGCAGGACGGAGTGAGGACACAATGCTGTGATGACAGAGAACATTCTGGAAGGAGATTGCACCCATAGGCTAACACAACACCACTAGGAAGGAATCACTGATACGTTCATCATTATAATAACTAAGCCGTGGCCATGGAGTTCACATACATATTTATCAGCTCATTTAAATAATCTACCCCCCCTCCTGCACTAACCTGTTATGTTAAATAATCTACCTCCGGCACTAACCTGTTACAGTACATAACATACCTCCTGTACTAACCTGTTACAGTACATAACATACCTCCTGCACTAACCTGTTACAGTACATAACATACCTCCTGTACTAACCTGTTACAGTACATAACATATCTCCTGTACTAACCTGTTACAGTACATAACATATCTCCTGTACTAACCTGTTACAGTACATAACATACCTCCTGTACTAACCTGTTACAGTACATACTCTACCTCCTGTACTAACCTGTTACAGTACATAATCTACCTCCTGTACTAACCTGTTACAGTACATAACATACCTCCGGCACTAACCAGTTACAGTACATAACATACCTCCGGCACTAACCTGTTACAGTACATAACATACCTCCTGCACTAACCTGTTACAGTACATAACATACCTCCTGTACTAACCTGTTACAGTACATAACATACCTCCTGCACTAACCTGTTACAGTACATAACATACCTCCTGTACTAACCTGTTACAGTACATAACATATCTCCTGTACTAACCTGTTACAGTACATAATCTACCTCCTGTACTAACCTGTTACAGTACATAATCTACCTCCTGTACTAACCTGTTATAGTACATAACATACCTCCGGCACTAACCTGTTACAGTACATAACATACCTCCGGCACTAACCTGTTACAGTACATAACATATCTCCTGCACTAACCTGTTACAGTACATAACATACCTCCTGTACTAACCTGTTACAGTACATAACATACCTCCTGCACTAACCTGTTACAGGACATAATCTACCTCCTGTACTAACCTGTTACAGTATATTATCTACCTCCTGTACTAACCTGTTACAGTACATAATCTACCTCCTGTACTAACCTGTTACAGTACATAACATACCTCTGGCACTAACCTGTTACAGTACATAACATACCTCCTGCACTAACCTGTTAGAGTACATAACATAGCTCCTGTACTAACCTGTTAGAGTACATAACATAGCTCCTGTACTAACCTGTTACAATACATAACATAGCCTCTGTACTAACCTGTTACAGTACATAACATACCTCCTGTACTAACCTGTTACAGTACATAACATACCTCCTGTACTAACCTGTTACAGTACATAACATAGCTCCTGTACTAACCTGTTAGACTACATAACATAGCTCGTAGCACTCACTTCCGTCATCATGAAGTGCTTTGAGAGACTAGTCAAGGACCATATCACCTCCACCCTACCTGACACCCTAGACCCACTCCAATTTGCTTACCACCCAAATAGGTCCACAGACGTTGCAATCTCAACCACACTGCACACTGCCCTAACCCATCTGGACAAGAGGAATACCTATGTGAGAATGCTGTTCATCGACTACAGCTCGGCATTTAACACCATGGTGCCCTCCAAGCTCGTCATCAAGCTCGAGACCCTGGGTCTCGACCCCGCCCTGGGCAACTGGGTACTGGACTTCCTGACGGGCCGCCCCCAGGTGGTGAAGGTAGGCAACAACATCTCCACCCCGCTGATCCTCAACACTGGGGCCCCACAAGGGTGCGTTCTGAGCCAACTCCTGTACTCCCTGTTCACCCACGACTGCGTGGCCATGCACGCCTCCAACTCAATCATCAAGTTTGCAGACGACACAACAGTGGTAGGCTTGATTACCAACAATAACGAGACGGCCTACAGGGAGGAGGTGAGGGCCCTCGGAGTGTGGTGTCAGGAAAATAACCTCACACTCAACGTCAACAAAACTAAGGAGATGATTGTGGACTTCAGGAAACAGCAGAGGGAACACCCCCCTATCCACATCGATGGAACAGTAGTGGAGAGGGTAGTAAGTTTTAAGTTCCTCGGCGTACACATCACAGACAAACTGAATTGGTCCACCCACACAGACAGCATCGTGAAGAAGGCGCAGCAACGCCTCTTCAACCTCAGGAGGCTGAGGAAATTCGGCTTGTCACTAAAAGCACTCACAAACTTCTACAGATGCACAATCGAGAGCATCCTGGCGGGCTGTATCACCGCCTGGTACGGCAACTGCTCCGCCCTCAACCGTAAGGCTCTCCAGAGGGTAGTGAGGTCTGCACAACGCATCACCGGGGGCAAACTACCTGCCCTCCAGGACACCTACACCACCCGATGTTACAGGAAGGCCATAAAGATCATCAAGGACATCAACCACCCGAGCCACTGCCTGTTCACCCCGCTATCATCCAGAAGGCGAGGTCAGTACAGGTGCATCAAAGCTGGGACCGAGAGACTGAAAAACAGCTTCTATCTCAAGGCCATCAGACTGTTAAACAGCCACCAGTAACATTGAGTGGCTGCTGCCAACACACTGACACTGACACTGACTCAACTCCAGCCACTTTAATAATGGGAATTGATGGGAAATGATGTAAATATATCACTAGCCACTTTAAACAATGCTACCTTATATAATGTTTACATACCCTACATTATTCATCTCATATGCATACGTATATACTGTACTCTATATCATCGACTGCATCCTTATGTTATACATGTATCACTAGCCACTAGTCATCTCATATGTACAGTGCCTTGCGAAAGTATTCGGCCCCCTTGAACTTTGCGACCTTTTGCCACATTTCAGGCTTCAAACATAAAGATATAAAACTGTATTTTTTTGTGAAGAATCAACAACAAGTGGGACACAATCATGAAGTGGAACGACATTTATTGGATATTTCAAACTTTTTTAACAAATGAAAAACTGAAAAATTGGGCGTGCAAAATTATTCAGCCCCCTTAAGTTAATACTTTGTAGCGCCAACTTTTGCTGCGATTACAGCTGTAAGTCGCTTGGGGTATGTCTCTATCAGTTTTGCACATCGAGAGACTGAACATTTTTCCCATTCCTCCTAGCAAAACAGCTTGAGCTCAGTGAGGTTGGATGGAGAGCATTTGTGAACAGCAGTTTTCAGTTGTTTCTACAGATTCTCGATTGGATTCAGGTCTGGACTTTGACTTGGCCATTCTAACACCTGATTATGTTTATTTTTGAACCATTCCATTGTAGATTTTTCTTTATGTTTTGGATCATTGTCTTGTTGGAAGACAAATCTCCGTCCCAGTCTCAGGTCTTTTGCAGACTCCATCAGGTTTTCTTCCAGAATGGTCCTGTATTTGGCTCCATCCATCTTCCCATCAATTTGAACCATCTTCCCTGTCCCTGCTGAAGAAAAGCAGGCCCAAACCTTGATGCTGCCACCACCATGTTTGACAGTGGGGATGGTGTGTTCAGGGTGATGAGCTGTGTTGCTTTTACGCCAAACATAACGTTTTGCATTGTTGCCAAAAAGTTCAATTTTGGTTTCATCTGACCAGAGCACCTTCTTCCACATGTTTGGTGTGTCTCCCAGGTGGCTTGTGGCAAACGTTAAACAACGCTTTTTATGGATATCTTTAAGAAATGGCTTTCTTCTTGCCACATAAAGGCCAGATTTGTGCAATATACGACTGATTGTTGTCCTATGGACAGAGTCTCCCACCTCAGCTGTAGATCTCTGCAGTTCATCCAGAGTGATCATGGGCCTCTTGGCTGCATCTCTGATCAGTCTTCTCCTTGTATGAGCTGAAAGTTTAGAGGGACGGCCAGGTCTTGGTAGATTTGCAGTGGTCTGATACTCCTTCCATTTCAATATTATCGCTTGCACAGTGCTCCTTGGGATGTTTAAAGCTTGGGAAATCTTTTTGTATCCAAATCCGGCTTTAAACTTCTTCACAACAGTATCTCGGACCTGCCTGGTGTGTTCCTTGTTCTTCATGATGCTCTCTGCGCTTTTAACGGACCTCTGAGACTATCACAGTGCAGGTGCATTTATACGGAGACTTGATTACACACAGGTGGATTGTATTTATCATCATTAGTCATTTAGGTCAACATTGGATCATTCAGAGATCCTCACTGAACTTCTGGAGAGAGTTTGCTGCACTGAAAGTAAAGGGGCTGAATAATTTTGCACTCCCAATTTTTCAGTTTTTGTTTTGTTAAAATTTTTTGAAATATCCAATAAATGTCATTCCACTTCCTGATTGTGTCCCACTTGTTGTTGATTCTTCATAAAAAAATACAGTTTTATATCTTTATGTTTGAAGCCTGAAATGTGGCAAAAGGTTGCAAAGTTCAAGGGGGCCGAATACTTTCGCAAGGCACTGTATATACTGTACTCGATATCAGCTACTGTATCTTGCCTATGCTGCTCTGTACCATCACTCATTCATATATCCTTATGTACATATTCTTTATCCCCTTACACTGTGTATAAGACAGTAGTTTTGGAATTGTTAGTTAGATTACTTGTTGGTTATTACTGCATTGTCGGAACTAGAAGCACAAGCATTTCGCTACACTCGCATTAACATCTGCTAACCATGTGTATGTGACAAGTAAAATTTGATTTGATTTGATTTTGACTTGATTTGATTTGAACAGGGAGAACAGGGAGAACATGGAGAACACAGAACAGGGAGAACATGGAGAACAGAGAGAACACAGAGAACAGGGAGAACAGGGAGAACAGAGAGAACAGGGAGAACAGGGAGAACAGGGAGAACAGGGAGAACAGAGAGAACAGGGAGAACAGGGAGAACAGAGAGAACACAGAGAACAGGGAGAACAGGGAGAACAGGGAGAACAGAGAGAACACAGAGAACAGGGAGAACAGGGAGAACAGAGAGAACAGGGAGAACATGGAGAACACAGAGAACAGGGAGAACAGGGAGAACAGAGAGAACACAGAGAACAGGGAGAACAGGGAGAACAGAGAGAACGACATGGCTGCCAATGTGATGCAACCAGGGCCGACGCGGATGGCGGTTACTCATGTACAGGACATAAAGACGTCTTTTGAACTGTTCAAAAGAAGAACCCTACGCTCGCCACTTGGGATATTCTTCAACATCTTGGACATCTCGGCGTACAACATGTTTGTCATCTGGATGGAGTTGAACCCAGATTGGAACAGAGGGAAGCTCCAGAGGAGACGGCTCTTTCTCGAGGAGCTGGTCAAGGCATTGGTAAGACCTCACATCCAGAGGAGATGGCTCTTTCTCGAGGAGCTGGTCAAGGCATTGGTAAGACCTCACATCCAGAGGAGATGGCTCTTTCTCGAGGAGCTGGTCAAGGCATTGGTAAGACCTCACATCCAGAGGAGATGGCTCTTTCTCGGGGAGCTGGTCAAGGCATTGGTAAGACCTCACATCCAGAGGAGATGGCTCTTTCTCGAGGAGCTGGTCAAGGCATTGGTAAGACCTCACATCCAGAGGAGACGGCTCTTTCTCGAGGAGCTGGTCAAGGCATTGGTAAGACCTCACATCCAGAGGAGATGGCTCTTTCTCGAGGAGCTGGTCAAGGCATTGGTAAGACCTCACATCCAGAGGAGACGGCTCTTTCTCGAGGAGCTGGTCAAGGCATTGGTAAGACCTCACATCCAGAGGAGATGGCTCTTTCTCGAGGAGCTGGTCAAGGCATTGGTAAGACCTCACATCCAGAGGAGACGGCTCTTTCTCGAGGAGCTGGTCAAGGCATTGGTAAGACCTCACATCCAGAGGAGATGGCTCTTTCTCGAGGAGCTGGTCAAGGCATTGGTAAGACCTCACATCCAGAGGAGACGGCTCTTTCTCAAGGAGCTGGTCAAGGCATTGGTAAGACCTCACATCCAGAGGAGATGGCTCTTTCTCGAGGAGCTGGTCAAGGTATTGGTAAGACCTCAAATCCAGAGGAGGCAACATATCCCAAGGACCCCTGCTTCTGCAGCCATCGTGAGGATGATTCAGGAGGAGGATGCTGGTGCCCCATCCTCCCCATCCGCCCCGACCCACAGAACCAACAACTCCAATACAGGAAGTGTGAGTGATGTTGTTGCATGTGTGTGTGTCTGACTCTCCTACCTTGGCCTGATGAACGCACAGACACATTGCCTAATGTAATTATATATGTGAGTGAGTGAGATGTTAATAAAATTCCTGAAGTGTTTTCATCATTCTAGATTGCAGCCGGTAGTAACAAGAAGAAACGTTGCAATGTGTGTGGACCCAAGAAGGACAGGAAGACACGGTACACATGCATCACGTGCTAGAAATACATTTGCAACACACACACACACACACAGTAAAACTCTGTCCCTCATGTGGTGTGCAGACCGGCCTTAATTTGTGTTCAATGGGGCTCATTTGTCATTTCCATAATATACTGTATGTAAATGTTGTCCTTCCAATTGGTTCAGTTCAAAGCAATAAACATCAATGGTGATAAACCTTGTTTCATTTATATTTGTTCAAGATTAACATAATTTATTCCACCCATGTCTTGATTATCATAGATTTTTGTTTACAGAAATCACATTTTATATCTTTAAAAAAAAAAATAGCACTGTTATTGATGAATGTGATCTAGCAGGCAAATTGGAAATTATAGAAAAAAAGGTATGGTGTCTCTTTTGCTTGTAATTGATATAAGTCAACATCTAAGTATGAAGTATTTTTTTTACGTAAATTGTTATGGCTGTATAGTTTAAAAAGCCAATAATGTTGTGGGTCCATCAGACCCGTGAACATTGGGTGAATAACAACAACATTGAACACAGGGATTAAATAATCAGACATGAAAACAAGTCTTTACAGTGTCCATGTTAAATGTAGCGATCCTTTAAAATGAATTAAGAATTATTAAAAGGAAAGGTACTACAATGTGAACACCCAATCACACCACTATAAATCAGAAGTATAATCTGTATTAAAGGATTCACATTGTAGAAGACATTTGTCCTGTAAAACAGTGTTTTTATTCTGCAACGGATGTACTATACTGTCCTCGAGTCTCAGAGTCATGTTATAATCATTTTACTGATATATATATATATATATAATCAATCTCTGTAATACAATATATAATACAATTTTTAATTAGATACATTTACTAAAATCATCTACAAAATGGCTTCCAACACTCTACTCAGCAAACTGGATGCAGTCTATCACAGTGCCATCCGTTTTGTCACTAAAGCACCTTATACCACCCACCACTGCGACCTGTATGCTCTAGTCGGCTGGCCCTCGCTACATATTCGTCGCCAGACCCACTGGCTCCAGGTCATCTACAAGTCCATGCTAGGTAAAGCTCCGCCTTATCTCAGTTCACTGGTCACGATGGCAACACCCATCCGTAGCACGCGCTCCAGCAGGTGTATCTCACTGATCATCCCTAAAGCCAACACCTCATTTGGCCGCCTTTCGTTCCAGTACTCTGCTGCCTGTGACTGGAACGAATTGCAAAAATCGCTGAAGTTGGAGACTTTTATCTCCCTCACCAACTTCAAACATCAGCTATCTGAGCAGCTAACCGATCGCTGCAGCTGTACATAGTCTATTGGTAAATAGCCCACCCATTTTCACCTACCTCATCCCCATACTGTTTTTATTTATTTACTTTTCTGCTCTTTTGCACACCAATATCTCTACCTGTACATGACCATCTGATCATTTATCACTCCAGTGTTAATCTGCAAAATTGTCATTATTCGCCTACCTCCTCATGCCTTTTGCACACATTGTATATAGACTCCCCCCTTTGTTTTCTACTGTGTTATTGACTTGTTAATGGTTTACTCCATGTGTAACTCTGTGTTGTCTGTTCACACTGCTAAGCTTTATCTTGGCCAGGTAGCAGTTGCAAATGAGAACTTGTTCTCAACTAGCCTACCTGGTTAAATAAAGGTGAAATAAAAAAAATAAAAAAAACAGTTCATCTAAAAACAAAAAGATAATATCCCCCCCAAATATAGACATGATGAAAAGCAGACGTTATAATCTATAGTTCTTTATTTACTTCTGCAGATAACATATATGGCAATCATGCTTTTTCATATAACACCATCTAAAGACATTTATTATATATTTTATTTTTTACATAGAATATTTTACATTAGGCCCATGAAACTGGTAGAAATATACAAAACAAGATTCTTTTGACTAGACGAGTGTATATATTATTTAATTATTATACTACTATCATTATTGCAATTGTATTATTTTACATATCAGAAATATACTGTATGTGCTTTAGTTTCTGAGAGAATCATATTATTGCAGAAAACAGATTTTTTTTCTTCAACATGTAGACATATCAGATCAGATCGTACGGACAATTCACAGAGGCCACAGTTACACGTATAACACAGAGTTTTACAACATCATTTTAAGACAGAAAACTGCAGTATGGTAACTTTATACAAAATGAATGGAACCCTTATTCATTGCACATTTTAGTTATATAATCTTTGCAGAGACCAAAATGACTCATTGAAATCAGATCCTTGTCATTTGTAGCTGCCATGGAAACAAACTAGTTGATATCTTATAGAAATACATATTTGATCATTTTGTGGAATTAATATATAATCAAACTAAATATATTTATACATATACTGTATATATATTAATCTATTTCTCTATATATTGCCAAACAACTTGATAATTCATATGTTTCGTCTTTCAATTTTTAAAAAAAGAGAAAAAAGGTATATTTTCAGTAATAATATTGGCCTGTTGTTGGTTTCTGGTCAGGATAGGTTGTAGTCCATCTATAAGGTTTCTCTCTCAGATCATGACATTGGAAACCTGTACAGTCATAACAACAGACTATGGCTATTAACAGAGCCATATATTTAAACAGTTCTACACATTCATTTAGATGGCATTGTTTAAATATTACCTGTGTAATGTTAAAGGAGTGTTAACATGGCTGTTATGGAATGTTGTAGTGTCATGTTAATGGGGTTCTAACATGGCTGCTATTGAATGTTGTAGTGTCATGTTAATGGGGTTCTAACATGGCTGTTATGGAATGTTGTAGTGTCATGTTAATGGGGTTCTAACATGGCTGTTATAGAATGTTGTAGTGTCATGTTAATGGGGTTCTAACATGGCTGTTATAGAATGTTGTAGTGTCATGTTAATGGGGTTCTAACATGGCTGCTATAGAATGTTGTAGTGTCATGTTAATGGGGTTCTAACATGGCTGTTATAGAATGTTGTAGTGTCATGTTAATGGGGTTCTAACATGGCTGTTATTGAATGTTGTAGTGTCATGTTAATGGGGTTCTAACATGGCTGCTATTGAATGTTGTAGTGTTATGTTAATGGAGTTCTAACATGGCTGTTATAGAATGTGTAGTGTCATGTTAATGGGGTTCTAACATGGCTGTTATAGAATGTTGTAGTGTCATGTTAATGGGGTTCTAACATGGCTGTTATAGAATGTTGTAGTGTCATGTTAATGGGGTTCTAACATTGCTGTTATAGAATGTTGTAGTGTCATGTCAATGAGCTCTAACATGGCTGTTGTAGAATGTTGTATTGTCAAGTTAATGCATCATATTGCAGAAACCTCATCTCTCTAAATACATGGCTCTGGCTTCGACTAGAATGACTGACTAACTGAAACCTCATCTCTAAATACATGGCTCTGGCTTCGACTAGAATGACTGACTAACTGACTGACTGGTGGAAGGAAGGAAAGTCTTCGTTCACAACTCTCATCACGGTAGTTTCAGTAGATCATTTGGTCGCTTTTCACGGCTGTTCCTGAGGAGTTGGACACTAAATGTGGTAAACATGATTGCAGTAAAACAGTATATCTGGGTTATTTAGGAGTTGTTAGACAATCACTGCTCAAATGCTGCTTCTGTAGTAATACCTCTCATTGTACCCTGTTCTCTGCAGCGACGGCATGTGAGGGATGCTTCTCATTTCCGTTTGTAAATCCGTGTCACATGTCGTTTAGTGTTTTGCGTTAATCCCTTCTCACCAGCGTATGATTTTGGTCCGTCTCACTCTCACATACAAAAAACATCCTACAGAGGATTCTAAAAACAAGTTATAGGACACATAGAAAGTTATTGTTCTTTAGAAAACAAAAGATACAATTAAAACAGTCTCTCGTATGTAACGGTAATCTGCGTTGTTTTGTAACAGGTACTTCAGTCATGTCATGCCAGATGGTTTGAGATCCATACTGGCCTTGTGCTTTTCAAAGGTTAATATACATGTATGTGATAATATTATATAAAAGATATGGACATTTGCAGGTTGCACTTTCCTATAATGGTCAGCGCTTATGATTGGTCAATATTCAATTCCACTATGCAATTTTCATGTTGAATTAATTTGTCGACTTTAATACATCGTTTTTTTTCTCTATCTCTTTCATTCGGATATTAATGTGTTTCTTTCCTTTTTACAATCAGAGCTATAGCAACATATGAGGACACCGAGGTCCGAACCTCAATAATGATTTCAAATTGGATATTTATTTTATTTTTTTATTTTTTATTTTTTTAAACTCTTGTTTGGGGTCTCAAATTACTGTTGAGAATTAGAATAGTTGAATACACAAGGTGAAATGCTGAAACTTGGTTGTGCATCTGCAGTTTCTCTCTTGTTATGTGTCAGTAAACCATGCTTCCATCCAAGGTTGTTATGCAAGTAATCTCTGACCATGTAAAAAAATATATAATAAATCAGGTGTGATGGAAACAGGAAGTTTCAGTCCAATGCCGATAGATCATCTCTTCGTTCAACATGGTGGGATGTTTTTTTGTGTCTGTAAAATGTGTTTTGTGAGAAATGGTGGGTGGAAATCACTTTGATGCTCAAATATTTATATAATAACCATCCTATTGAAGTAAATTTGGAGTCACGCGATGATATGGTGTGTGGTCCTCCCCACTACAACTCGGGATGCAGTTTATTAGGATTGATATTAAATAAAGGATGATGAACTTCACAGGGTGGTGAAAGATGATCTTGATGCTCCTTTTCTAATAAATATCTGGGGTCTTATTCTGGTGACGTGATGATCGATGCTCGACTGCTGTTTGACAAAATAAAAATATTCTCGCTCTTATCCATAATAAATCTCATTATGTAGATTACACTGCATCTGTCAGCCGTTGGTATTTGTATTTAAGTCAACCATTTTTTTTGTGACAAAACTGTTTGGTAGAGTTGAAAATGCAATGGAAACATTAGTTGATTGTTTAAAATTCGGTACATGAATTCGGTACATGAAAACTGGAATGCAAAAGTGTATTTTTATGTGCACTATTCTATCTCACACTGATTGTTTCATCCGTAACAAGTCTATTAGGTGGAAACGGGTGTGAAAATGTGCATATTTTCTTTATGTGTGACAGTCACTCAATTAGCCCAATTCAGTTAAACCTTTTTAGATTGGTTAATTAGTCTATTTAGTCATCTAAACGTGTAGTAATCATGGCCGAATTACCGACAGGGCATGCAGGGCACATTCCCAGGGGGCCTTGACCTCCAGGGGGCCTTGACCTCCAGGGGGCCTTGACCTCCAGGGGGCCTTGACCTCCAGGGGGCCCTCCAGGGGCCTTGACCTCCAGGGGCCTTGACCTCCAGGGGGCCCTGACCTCCAGGGGGCCTTGACCTCCAGGGGGCCTTGACCTCCAGGGGGCCCCAATTGATTTTATTTGCTCACTCGCTCAGATATCATATCAACATGGCAAAATGTGTAGAATTGCAGGTCATTAATTAGCTATAAAACTGCAAAAAAACTATATTTGTTGACTTTTGTTAATGAAATAGTTTTTTCTGTTGTCAGATACCTCTGTACGTATTCAATTATATTTTTTAAATTCTGGTGCTGAGTTAATGTGTCGCGGCTAATTGTATAGCTAACAGGCTATGTGTTTGTAGATCCACTGAGGTGAATGAAGCTACAATAACCAATGTGATGATGACTGAAGTCATTCCTAATAGCCCACCACCCCACCCTCCCCTTCCAGACGCACTAAAACCCAGACCCTGGCTACGGCTCGGTTTACAATAACTTCATTTTTTATAGATGAATTAAGTCAATATTAGCACGTCAGTGTTGAATCACATTGGGCCTCCAAATTTAAATTATAATTCAAATTATAGTAACTTTCTAGGTAACAATCTTAGAAAGACATGTTTGCATATGAAACACAAAACTATCACAATAACAGCTGTTTTACTTTCTTATTTCTGTTGACAAAACAAATGAAAAAACAAATGAAAAAAATAAATAAAAATAAATGAAAAATAATTGAAAAGTCAAATGTAATCAGGTTGGTCACGTTTCCCCTGGAGGTAGGTGATTAGATATCAGACATGGAAGGTCTTATCTGCGTCCCAAATGACGTCCTATTCCCTATATAGTGCACTACTTTTAACCAGGGCCTATATTAGGTAGTAGTCCATGTGGGCCCTGGTCAAAAGTAGTGCACTATATATAGAATAGGACTCCATTTGGGAATGCATCCCTTGGTTGTGCTTCACCTTGATTACGTTGTTTTCTGCAAAGAGTTGGAGACAGGCTGAATACAACAGGGTTTAGATGTAAGCCTCTTCAGTGGCTGCTGCCGGTGTCTGCTCAGGACCGTTCTCCTGGCGTTCTCCTCTCACCATCATTGGGGGTTGGATCATTATCCGCAGACGCTGCAATGTGCGAGAGAACGATACGTTCAAAATACGTCAGACATCTTTAGGCTGTAAGTTACAACATTAACATGCTATATGCAGATGCCGTGAGGAAATGATATGTTACACATCTTCATGCTTTCACATTACTGGTGATGCATTGTATCACGCACTAGATAGCTAGCTGGCATCCGTGTCTGTAAGATCGAGCCTTTCCGCCGGGTGCTTGGCACACACAAACCAAGGAATTGATTGCTACAATTTAAGCAATCAAGATTGCACTGACTGACACAAAGGGGCGGACAGCTGCTCCTCTCGTTGCCATTGACGACCGCAGCGCTCCATCCTTGACAACACCAGAACCAGCAATTACTGTTCCTTTCACTGCAAGCTGCAGCTCAACAGACGTAGTGGCATGGGACCGACCAGCCTCACATTCCTTTCTGTGACCTTCTCAACAGACGGAGCGTCATGGGACCGACCAGCCTCACATTCCTTTCTGTGACCTTCTCAACAGACGGAGCGTCATGGGACCGACCAGCCTCACATTCCTTTCTGTGACCTTCTCAACAGACGGAGCGGCATGGGACCGACCAGCCTCACATTCCTTTCTGTGACCTTCTCAACAGACGTAGCGGCATGGGACCGACCAGCCTCACATTCCTTTCTGTGACCTTCTCAACAGACGGAGGACGTCATTCCTTTCTGGACCTTCTCAACAGACGGAGCGTCACCAGCCTCACATTCCTTTCTTTGACCTTCTCAACAGACGGAGCGTCATGGGACCGACCAGCCTCACATTCCTTTCTGTGACCTTCTCAACAGACGGAGCGTCATGGGACCGACCAGCCTCACATTCCTTTCTGTGACCTTCTCAACAGACGGAGCGTCATGGGACCGACCAGCCTCACATTCCTTTCTGTGACCTTCTCAACAGACGGAGCGTCATGGAACCGACCAGCCTCACATTCCTTTCTGTGACCTTCTCAACAGACGTAGCGGCATGGGACCGACCAGCCTCACATTCCTTTCTGTGACCTTCTCAACAGACGGAGCGTCATGGGACCGACCAGCCTCACATTCCTTTCTGTGACCTTCTCAACAGACGGAGCGTCATGGGACCGACCAGCCTCACATTCCTTTCTTTGACCTTCTCAACAGACGGAGCGTCATGGGACCGACCAGCCTCACATTCCTTTCTGTGACCTTCTCAACAGACGGAGCGTCATGGGACCGACCAGCCTCACATTCCTTTCTGTGACCTTCTCAACAGACGGAGCGTCATGGGACCGACCAGCCTCACATTCCTTTCTGTGACCTTCTCAACAGACGTAGCGGCATGGGACCGACCAGCCTCACATTCCTTTCTGTGACCTTCTCAACAGACGTAGTGGCATGGGACCGACCAGCCTCACATTCCTTTCTGTGACCTTCTCAACAGACGAAGCGTCATGGGACCGACCAGCCTCACATTCCTTTCTGTGACCTTCTCAACAGACGAAGCGTCATGGGACCGACCAGCCTCACACTCCTTTCTCCTTCTCAACTGAACGTCTATGTGTATACATGTATCTTAATTTGATCACTCTGTTGTCACAGATAATTTTTAAATGAGCTTTGTGATTTACATAAAGTGACTGAAAATCTGCAGTTGTCTTTCCCTCATTTGATCTCATATCTAAATTACAGCCTACTGTAGCCTATTGAAACTAATTTACGTTAGCAATGATCACTTTCAACTTCTCTTTCTCTCTCTCTCTCTGTCTCTCTCTCCCTCTCTCTCTCCCTCTCTCTCTCTCTCTCTCTCTCTCTCTCTCTCTCTCTCTCTCTCTCTCTCTCTCTCTCTCTCTCTCTCTCTCTCTCTCTCTCTCTCTCTCTCTCTCTCTCTCTCTCTCTCTCTCTCTGATGTCTTGCAACAAAATACATTATCGCCAACTTTTCTTTTAGAGTGTCTGTGAGAACCAACGATTATTTATACGGATTAATATAAAAACAGTAATCGCCAAGAGCAATATTCCCAACTAATTTTGGATTAAGTGCCATACCATCTATTTAAAATTGTACAAAACCCCACAGCCTGTGACAAACTCTCTGCTGCAGGCAGATCTCTTTCTGAGACGCACGCTATGGTTATCTCGAGAAGAGTTGGGAGTTGTTGGACACAAAATGGTCGCCTTTAAGGTCGACTCTGTATACACAGTATGTGAGGAGAGCACTTGCAATGTTAGGATAGTTGGTTCGATTCCTGGGACCACCCATAGGAAAATAATTTAGGCACGCATGACTGTAAGTCACTGGATAAAAGTGTCTGCTAAATGGGACAGACATACACAGCCCTTCAGGAAGAATTTGACACCGATTGCATTTTAACACATTTTGTTGTGTTACAGCCTGAATTTAAAAATGGATTAAATTTAGATTTTGTTTCACTGGCCTACACACAATACTCCAAAATGTCAAAGCGGAATTATTTTTTTAGACATATTTACAAATTAATAAAATATGAAAAGCTGAAATGTCTTGAGTCAATAAGTATTCAGTCACATAATGAGTTACATGAACTGTCTGTGTGCAACATGTGTTTAACATGCTTTTTGAATGTCAACATCATCTCTGTACCCCACACATACAATTATCTGTGAGGTGCCTCAGTCGAGCAGTGAATTTCAAACACAGATTCAACCACAAAGGCCAGTGACGTTTTCCAATGATTCACAAAGAAGGCGATCTGTTGGTAGATGGGTAAAATAAAAAGCAGACATTGAATTTCCCTATCAGTATGGTGAAGTTGTTAATTACACTTTGGATGGTGTATCAATACAACCAGTCACTACAAAGATACAGGTGTCCTTCCTAACTCAGTTGCCGGAGAGGAAGGAAACTGCTCAGGGATTTCACCATAAGGTCAATGGTGACTTTAAAACAGTGACAGAGTTTAATGGCTGTGATAGGAGAAAACTGAGGATGGATCAACAACATTGTAGTTACTCCACAATACTAACCTAAATGACAGAGTTTAATGGCTGTGATAGGAGAAAACTGAGGATGGATCAACAACATTGTAGTTATTCCACAATACTAACCTAAATGACAGAGTGAAAAGAAGGAAGCCTGTTTAGAATAAAAATATTCCTGAACATGCATCCTGTTTGCAACAAGGCACTAAATACTGATGCAAAGAAATTCACTTTATGTCCTGAATACAAAGTGTTATGTTTGGAGCAGCACATTCCTGGCTGCATCACGTTATGGGTATGCTTGTC
This sequence comes from Oncorhynchus tshawytscha, assembly GCF_018296145.1. Lineage (NCBI taxonomy): Eukaryota > Metazoa > Chordata > Actinopteri > Salmoniformes > Salmonidae > Oncorhynchus > Oncorhynchus tshawytscha. The sequence goes on along the minus strand of NC_056430.1, from coordinate 261,814 downwards.
ATCGGTGAGAACTAGGGAGATTTTGAAGAATATAAAGAAACGGAGTTAAGGCAAAATCCTGGAAAACCTAGTTCAGTCTGCTTTCCTACAGACGCTGGGAGATAAATTCACCTTTCAGCAGGACAATCATCTAAAACACAAGGCCAAATATAAACTTTAGTTGCTTAACAAGATACAATCGAATGTTCCTGAGTGGCCTAGTTACAGTTTTGACTTAAACCGGCTTGAAAATATATGGCGAGACTTGAAAATGGCTGTCCAGCAATGATCAATAACAGACTTGACAGAGCTTGAAGAATTTCTAAAATAATAATGTGCAAATACTGTACAAACCAGGTGTGCAAAGCTCTTTAGAGACTTACCCAGAAAGACTCACAGCTGTAATCACTGCCAAAGGTGTTTCTAAAAAAGTGCTGACTCAAGGGTGTGAAAACTTATGTATTCAAGATATATTAGTGTTTATTTTTCAGAAATGTTTCTTCCAATTTGACATTCCAGAGTATTTTGTGTACATCGTTGACCAAAAAAAAAGACAATTTAATACATTTTAATCCAACCTTGAAACAAAATGTGTAAAAAGTCAAGTGGTGTGAGTACTTTCTGAAGGCACTGTGTCAGCAGCTGAGGAAGACAGAAGGTGATGTGTTACCTCTTTGTAATCTCCCTTGAGGTTGAGGAACATATAGATCATGTATCCAGGTATCAGGAGCATGGAGGACAACGCCATGCACCAACCTACTCCCTGTCCCCAGGCCGGGAACACGTAGTTGTTCATGGTGAGAGGAACCATCTGGACAGCACTGAACAGGAACACTCCCTGGAACACAGAAGAACAACCTGGTCACAACACAATCAACCACAATGGGGAAAAAAAGCCTGAGGGCTTAATTGTGTTTTCATCCTGGATAATGTTTTTAAATGTATGTAATGTTGTATCTGGCTAGAACGGACTACTACTTTCCATTAATACAATTAATACAATTAATCAATCAAAGTCACCTTGTTACATCACAAACACAACACCAAGGATGAAGGAATATGGAGGGTTATTAATGCCAAAAATATGTTGTATAATTTGGTTTTACAGCCCTCCATACAAAAACACCATAGAGTTAATTTGACAACTCTATACATTGTGGTAGACAATTTAATGCTTTACATTGATTTGTAAATTAAATTTATGTCCTGAATACAAAGTGTTATGTTTGGGGCAAATCCAACACAACACATTACTGGCTGCATCATGTTATGGGTATGCTTGTCCTTAGGAATAGGGAGTGTCTGTACTCCTGTTCATCCATGACTGCACGCTTCTAACTCAGTCATCAAGTTTGCAGACGACACAACAGTAGTAGGCTTGATTACCAACAATGACGAGGAGGTCAGGGCCCTGGAAGAGTGGTGCCGGGAAAATAACCTCTCACTCAACATCAATAGACCAAAAAGAGCTGATCATGGACTTCAGGAAACAGCGGAGGGAGCACCCCCATATCCACATTGACGGGACCGCAGTGGAGAAGGTGGAAAGCTTCAAGTTCCTCAGCGTATACATCACTGACAAACTGAAATGGTCCACCCACACAGACAGCCTCAGAAGGCTAAGGAATTTGGCTTGGCACCTAAAACCCTCACAAAACTTATACAGACGCACAATTGAGAGCATCCTGTCGGGCTATATCACAGCCTGTTACGGCAACTGCACCAACCGCAACCACATGGCTCTCCAATGTGATGCGTTGGGCAAACTACCTGCCTTCCAGGACACCTACAGCACCCACCTTCAAAGGAAGGTGAAAAATATCATCAAGGACAACAGCCACCCGAGCCACTACCCGTTCATCCCGCTATCATATAGAAGGCAAGGTCAGTACAGTTGCATTAAAACTGGGACAGAGAAACTGAAAAACAGTTTCTATCTCAAGGCCATCAGACTGTTAAATAGTCATCACTAGCACATTAGAGTCTGCTGCCCTATATACATAGACTTGAAATCACTGGCCACTTTATTAACTAGTCACTTTAATAATGTTTACATACCTTGCATTACTCATCTCATATGTATATACTGTATTCTATTCTACTGTATCTTAGCCTATGCATTAATCATCTCATATGTATATACTGTATTATATTCTACTGTATCTTAGCCTATGCATTACTCATCTCATATGTATATACTGTATTCTATTCTACTGTATCTTAGCCTATGCCACTCCGACATTGCTTGTCCATATATGTATATATTATTCATTCCATTCATTTACTTAGATTTGTGTGTATTGTTGTGGAATTGTTATATTACTTGTTAGATATTACTGCACTGTTGTCTCTAGAAACACAAGCATTTCACTACACCTCGCAATATCATCTGCTAAACGCGTGTTTGTGAACAATAACATTTGATTTCATTTGATGTTTAATGCTCTAGTTTGAGAATGTTGAAAGACAGAGAAAGGGGAAGAGATATATATATAGAGAGAGAGAAGAAGAGAGAGAGAGAGAGAGAAGAAGAGAGAGAGAGAGAGAGAGAGAGAGAAAGAGAGAGTACTTACAGCCACGATGAGAGGAGTGAACACGACCCAACACAGCTTCCACCACAGGCAGGGCCTAAAGCCAATCATCTCCTCAATGTTGGCAAGGAACTTATCAGCACCTGCAACATATGCAAGACAGGAAGCAAGTAGGTCAAAGGTGCTGTGATGGAAGACAAGTACCTGCACTCATTGGAAGCAGATTTTGGAATTTGGATTTTGACAACACCAACACCCAAACCTTTTACATAGACTATTACATTGAGAAGGCCCCAACCTCTTTGTACATCAGTCAGGTTAGCGACGTCACCGTAGCTCTAACAGGAAGTGAGGTAACCAACTCACCGTAGAACCAGGATATGGAGACACACTCGAAGAAGACCAGGAAGAGCAGGCACATGCCGCTGGCAGAATAGTAGTCAAACAGCTTGAACACGTACAGCCCACCCTATTGGACGAGAAGAGAACAGAGAAAGACTGTTGGATACAGGTTCCCACCCTATTGGACGAGAAGAGAACAGAGACAGACTGTTGGATACAGGTTCCCACCCTATTGGACGAGAAGAGAACAGAGACAGACTGTTGGACACATACAGCCCACCCTATTGGACGGGAAGAGAACAGAGACAGACTGTTGGACACATACAGCCCACCCTATTGGACGAGAAGAGAACAGAGAAAGACTGTTGAGGAGAGTACACATACAGGCCACCCTATTGGACGAGAAGAGAACAGAGAAATGTTGAGAATGTTGAGGAAGAGAACAGAGTACACATACAGCCCACCCTATTGGACGAGAAGAGAACAGAGAAAGACTGTTGGATACGGGTTCCCACCCTATTGGGCGAGAAGAGAACAGAAAAAGAAAACCCTATTGGGCGAGAAGAGAACTGTTGGATACGGGTTCCCACCCTATTGGACGAGAAGAGAACAGAGAAAGACTGTTGAGGAGAGTACACTGTACAGCCCACCCTATTGGACGAGAAGAGAACAGAGAAAGAATGTTGAGGAGAGTACACATACAGCCCACCCTATTGGACGAGAAGAGAACAGAGAAAGACTGTTGGATACGGGTTCCCACCCTATTGGACGAGAAGAGAACAGAGAAAGAGTGTTGAGGAGAGTACACATACAGCCCACCCTATTGGACGAGAAGAGAACAGAGAAAGACTGTTGGATACGGGTTCCCACCCTATTGGACGAGAAGAGAACAGAGAAAGAGTGTTGAGGAAGAGTAGACAGACTGTTGGACACCCTATTGGACAGCCCACCCTATTGGACGAGAAGAGAACAGAGAAAGACTGTTGGATACGGGTTCCCACACTATTGGGCGAGAAGAGAACAGAAAAAGACTGTTGGATACGGGTTCCCACCCTATTGGACGAGAAGAGAACAGAGAAAGACTGTTGGATACAGGTTCCCACCCTATTGGACGAGAAGAGAACAGAGAAAGACTGTTGGATACGGGTTCCCACCCTATTGGACGAGAAGAGAACAGAGAAAGAGTGTTGAGGAGAGTACACATACAGCCCACCCTATTGGACGAGAAGAGAACAGAGAAAGACTGTTGGATACGGGTTCCCACCCTATTGGACGAGAAGAGAACAGAGAAAGACTGTTGGATACAGGTTCCCACCCTATTGGACGAGAAGAGAACAGAGAAAGACTGTTGGATATAAGTTCCCAAGTGTAGAGAGAACGAGACCAGCAAGACGGGGAGCCATGGGGGAGGGGGGGGGAGCCATGGGGGAGGGGGAACAACTATAGAGGACAGGAGATAGAACGACTGAGATGTGACGTAGCCTATTAAACTGGTGACGTGGAATAATGTGAGAGATGAGAGCACCAGTGGTGGTAGCTGGTGGAGGGTCACTGACCCTAGCTGCCTGCCTGTCTCCCTGGGAATCTTCAGGGCTCTGGAGCCCAGCGCTAGGGAAGTGTGGAGGGAGATGAAACGCTAGACTGGTACTGCAGAGCTGAGGTGAACAACTGATTAGAGCTGAGGTGAACAACTGATTAGAGCTGAGGTGAACAACTGATTAGAGCTGAGGTGAACAACTGATTAGAGCTGAGGTGAACAACTGATTAGAGCTGAGGTGAACAACTGATTAGAGCTGAGGTGAACAACTGATCAGAGCTGAGGTGAACAACTGATCAGAGCTGAGGTGAACACTGATCAGAGCTGATGAACAGATCAGAGCTGAGGTGAACAACTGATCAGAGCTGAGGTGAACAACTGATCAGAGCTGAGGTGAACAACTGATCAGAGCTGAGGTGAACAACTGATCAGAGCTGAGGTGAACAACTGATCAGAGATCAGAGCTGAGGTGAACAACTGATCAGAGCTGAGGTGAACAACTGATCAGAGCTGAGGTGAACAACTGATCAGAGCTGAGGTGAACAACTGATCAGAGCTGAACAACTGATCAGAGCTGAGGTGAACAACTGATCAGAGCTGAGGTGAACAACTGATCAGAGCTGAGGTGAACAACTGATCAGAGCTGAGGTGAACAACTGATCAGAGCTGAGGTGAACAACTGATCAGAGCTGAGGTGAACAACTGAACAACTGATCAGAGCTGAGGTGAACAACTGATCAGAGCTGAGGTGAACAACTGATCAGAGCTGAAACAACTGATCAGAGCTGAGGTGAACAACTGATCAGAGCTGAGGTGAACAACTGATCAGAGCTGAACAACTGATGAACAACTGATCAGAGCTGAGGTGAACAACTGATCAGAGCTGAGGTGAACAACTGAACAACTGATCAGAGCTGAGATCAGCAACTGAGCTGAGGTGAACAACTGATCAGAGCTGAGGTGAACAACTGATCTGAGCAACTGATTAGAGCTGAACAACTGATCAGAGCTGAGGTGAACAACTGATCTGAGGTGAGAGATCAGAGCTGAGGTGAACAACTGATCAGAGCTGAGGTGAACAACTGATCAGAGCTGAGGTGAACAACTGATCAGAGCTGAGGTGAACAACTGATCAGAGCTGAGGTGAACAACTGATCAGAGCTGAGGTGAACAACTGATCAGAGCTGAGGTGAACAACTGATCAGAGCTGAAACAACTGATCAGAGCTGAGGTGAACAACTGATCAGAGCTGAGGTGAACAACTGATCAGAGCTGAGGTGAACAACTGATCAGAGCTGAGGTGAACAACTGATCAGAGCTGAGGTGAACAACTGATCAGAGCTGAGGTGAACAACTGATCAGAGCTGAGGTGAACAACTGATCAGAGCTGAGGTGAACAACTGATCAGAGCTGAGGTGAACAACTGATCAGAGCTGAGGTGAACAACTGATCAGAGCTGAGGTGAACAACTGATCAGAGCTGAGGTGAACAACTGATCAGAGCTGAGGTGAACAACTGATCAGAGCTGAGGTGAACAACTGATCAGAGCTGAGGTGAACAACTGATCAGAGCTGAGGTGAACAACTGATCAGAGCTGAGGTGAACAACTGATCAGAGCTGAGGTGAACAACTGATCAGAGCTGAGGTGAACAACTGATCAGAGCTGAACAACTGATCAGAGCTGAGGTGAACAACTGATCAGAGCTGAGGTGAACAACTGATCAGAGCTGAGGTGAACAACTGATCAGAGCTGAGGTGAACAACTGATTAGAGCTGAGGTGAACAACTGATTAGAGCTGAGGTGAACAACTGATTAGAGCTGAGGTGAACAACTGATTAGAGCTGAGGTGAACAACTGATTAGAGCTGAGGTGAACAACTGATTAGAGCTGAGGTGAACAACTGATTAGAGCTGAGGTGAACAACTGATTAGAGCTGAGGTGAACAACTGATTAGAGCTGAGGTGAACAACTGATCAGAGCTGAGGTGAACAACTGATTAGAGCTGAGGTGAACAACTGATTAGAGCTGAGGTGAACAACTGATTAGAGCTGGGTGAACAACTGATTAGAGCTGAGGTGAACAACTGATTAGAGCTGAGGTGAACAACTGATTAGAGCTGAGGTGAACAACTGATTAGAGCTGAGGTGAACAACTGATTAGAGCTGAAACTGATTTGAACAACTGATTAGAGCTGAACAACTGATTAGAGCTGACAACTGAAGTTTGGGAACAGCTGAGAGTCCAACTGATCCTGCTGAGGTGAACAACTGATCAGAGCTGAGGGGATTAGAGGAGGTGAACAACTGATCAGAGCTGAGGTCGAGGAGGTGAACAACTGATGAAGCCTGATTAGAGCTGAGTGAAATAACATCAACTGATCAGATACAGCCTGTAAAGAAATTATATTGGAGAAAAATAACATGGAATGTTAAGGGACTTAAAGGTTTGATATTACCTTCTTTAGGTATAGTGGGCAGCATTATCACTTTTGGATATATAGTGTGCCCAAATTCAACTTCCTGCTACTCATGCTAAGAATATAAGATATGCATATTATTAGTAGATTTGGATAGGAAACACTCTGAAGTTTCTAAAACTGTTTGCATCATGTCTGTGAGTATAACAGAACTTATGTAGCAGGCAAAACCCTGAGGACTAACCATTCAGAATTGTTGTTTTTTTAGGTCTCTGTCTGTTCACTGAGTTCTCATTGGCAAACGATACAGCTTCCACTGGATGTCCCCAGTCTTTGGAATTTGGTTGAGGTTATTCATTTGTGCAATGAAGAATTAGGGCCAACTAGGAACTGCGTAACACTGTTGAGAGTTGCGCAAGACTTGAAAAGTAGCTTGGTTTATTGTGTTCCTGTATTGAACACAGATAGACCCGATTATTAACGTTTAGAAATACCTAAAGTTATAAATACCTATACCTAAATCTATTTTGGCAAATTTCATAAGCAACTTTAGAAATATTTTGTAGTGACGTTGTGCATTTTGGAAGCTGTTTTTTTCTGGATCAAACGCGCCAAATAAATGGACATTTTGGATATATATGGACAGAATTAATCGAACAAAAGGACCAATTGTGATGTTTATGGGACATGTTGGAGTGCCAACAAAAGAAGCTCGTCAAAGGTAAGGCATGTTTTATATTTTATTTATGCGTTTTGTGTAATGCCTACAGGGTTGAAATATGCTACCCTCTTTGTTTACTGTTGTGCTATCATCAGATAATAGCTTCTAATATTTTCGCCGAAAAGCCTTTTGAAAATCTGACATGTTGGCTGGATTCACAACGAGTGTAGCTTTAATTTAGTATCTTATATGTGTGATTTAATGAAAGTTAGATTTTTATATCATTTTATTTAAATTTGCCGCACTGCATTTTCCCTGGTTTTTGGCCAACATAACATAAGAAGTTAAGAGACTTAAAAGTTTGATATTAAGGGACTTCAATGTTTTTTATCTAATTGTCACCAGTCATAAAAGTCTACACCTAGTCGTAACAGACAGTCAGAAAAGATGAAGATAGTGTATGTAAGTATGTATCGGTAGACTGTAACAAAGTAGATCTAATTAACTGCTACACAACTACACTGTCATTACATCACAATACAAGTGAACCCAGTTACCTCAGGTGAACGAACCTTGACAGAGCACTTTTTTGCTTATTTCCCTATATTTTGGGGATCCCGAGAGGCGCAGCGGTCTAAGGCACTGCGTCTCAGTGTTAGAGGCATCATTACAGACCCTGGTTCAATTCCAGGCTGTATCACAACCCTCCATGATTGGGAATCCCGTAGGGCTGTGCGCAATTGCCCTAGCACCGTCCGGGTTAGGGATTGGCCGGGGTTAGGCCGTCATTGGACCCCCTTCACACGCACTGGACCCCCTTCACACGCACTGGACCCCCTTCACAGGTTCTGACCCCCTTCACACACACTGGACCCCCTTCACACGCACTGGACCCCCTTCACAGGCACTGGACCCCCTTCACAGGCACTGGACCCCCTTCACAGGCACTGGACCCCCTTCACACACACTGGACCCCCTTCACAGGCACTGGACCCCCTTCACAGGCACTGGACCCTCTTCACAGGCACTGGACCCCCTTCTCACGCACTGGACCCTCTTCACAGGTACTGGCCCCCTTCACAGGCACTGAACCCCCTTCACACGCATTGGACCCTCTTCACGGGCACTGGCCCCCTTCACAGGCACTGGACCCCCTTCACACGCAGTGGACCCTCTTCACACGCAGTGGACCCTCTTCACACGGCACACCTCTTATTTATCATTGAAAAAACTTCTGCTTTTATTTCCTAATTAATCGGCAGAATAGTCAGTGAGCTCACTTTTCAACTCAAATCTGCTGTTCTACATCACAAGTATTGTAACAGGTCCAGCTTCACCTGGGAGACCCATCACCTTTCAACCACCTCACTACCACCTCACTACCACCGCACTGACACCTCACTGACACCTCACTGACACCTCACTACCACCGCACTGACACCTCACTGACACCTCACTGACACCTCACTACCACCTCACTACCACCTCACTGCCACCTCACTACCCACCTCACTACCACCTCACTACCACCTCACTGCCATCTCACTACCATCTCACTGCCATCTCACCACCACCTCACCTCCACCTCACCACCATCTCACCACCATCTCACTACCATCTCACTACCATCTCACCTCCACCTCACCACCATCTCACCACCACCTCACTACCACCGCACTGACATCTCACTACCACCTCACTGACACCTCACTACCACCTCACTGCCACCGTCATTGGACCCCCCTTCACTCACTACCCACCTCACTACCATCTCACTGCCATCTCACCACCACCTCACCTCCACCTCACCACCATCTCACCACCACCTCACTACCATCTCACTACCATCTCACCTCCACCTCACCACCATCTCACCACCACCTCACTACCATCTCACTGCCATCTCACCTCCACCTCACCTCCACCTCACCACCACCTCACTACCATCTCACTACCACCTCACTACCACCTCACTACCACCGCACTGACACCTCACTGACACCTCACTACCACCTCACTGCCACATCACTATCCACCTCACTGGACCATCTCACTGCCACCTCACCTCCACCTCACCTCCACCTCACCTACACCTCACCTCCATCTCACCATCCGCCTCACCGCCGCCTCACCGCCGCCTCACCGCCGCCTCACCGCCATCTCACCTCCGCCTCACCTCCGCCTCACCGCCACCTCACTGACATCTCACTACCACCGCACTGCCACCTTTCAACCACCTCACCACCTCACTACCACCTCACTGCCACCTCACTGCCACCTCACTCACACCTCACCGCCACCTCACCGCCACCTCACCACCACCTCACCCACACCTCACTACCACCTCACTGCCACCTCACTACCACCTCACTACCACCGCACTGACACCTCACTGACACCTCACTGACACCTCACTACCACCTCACTGACACCTCACTACCACCTCACTGCCACCTCACTACCCATCTCACTACCATCTCACTGCCAACTCACCTCCACCTCACCTCCACCTCACCACCATCTCACCACCACCTCACTACCATCTCACTGACACCTCACTACCACCTCACTGCCAGCTCACCGCCACCTCACCGCGCCTCACGGCCGCCTCACCTCCGCCTCACCGCCACCTCACTGACATCTCACTACCACCGCACTGCCACCTCACTACCACCTCACTGCCACCTCACTGCCACCTCACTGCCACCTCACTCACACCTCACCGCCACCTCATCGCCACCTCACCACCACCTCACCCACACCTCACTACCACCTCACTGCCACCTCACTACCACCTCACTACCACCGCACTGACACCTCACTGACACCTCACTGACACCTCACTACCACCTCACTGACACCTCACTACCACCTCACTGCCACCTCACTACCCATCTCACTACCATCTCACTGCCAACTCACCTCCACCTCACCTCCACCTCACCACCATCTCACCACCACCTCACTACCATCTCACTACCATCTCACTACCACCTCACTGCCAGCTCACCGCCACCTCACCGCGCCTCACGGCCGCCTCACCGCCCCCGCCGCCACCTCACCACCATCTCACCACCACCTCACTACCACCGCAGTACCACCTCACTACCACCTCACTATCCACCTCACTACCACCTCACTACCACCGCACTGACACCTCACTGACACCTCACTACCACCTCACTGCCAGCTCACCGCCAGCTCACCGCGCCTCACGGCCGCCTCACCGCCACCTCACCGCCACCTCACCACCATCTCACCACCACCTCACTACCACCGCACTACCACCTCACTATCCACCTCACTACCACCTCACTACCAGCTCACTACCACCACACTGACACCTCACTGACACCTCACTACCACCTCACTGCCACATCACTATCCACCTCACTACCATCTCACTGCCACCTCACCTCCACCTCACCTCCACCTCACCTCCACCTCACCTACACCTCACCTCCACCTCACCTCCACCTCACCTCCACCTCACCTCCGCCTCACCGCCGCCTCACCGCCGCCTCACCGCCGCCTCACCGCCATCTCACCTCCGCCTCACCTCCGCCTCACCGCCACCTCACTGACATCTCACTACCACCGCACTGCCACCTCACTACCACCTCACTGCCACCTCACTGCCACCTCACTGCCACCTCACTCACACCTCACCGCCACCTCACCGCCACCTCACCACCACCTCACCCACACCTCACTACCACCTCACTGCCACCTCACTACCACCGCACTGCCACCTCACTGACACCTCACTACCACCGCACTGCCACCTCACTGCCACCTCACTACCACCTCACTACCACCGCACTGCCACCTCACTGCCACCTCACTACCACCTCACTGCCACCTCACTGCCACCTCACTACCACCTCACTAACACCTCACTGCCAACTCACTACCCACCTCACTAACACCTCACTGCCACCTCACTACCAACTCACTGCCATCTCACTGCCACCTCACCTCCACCTCACCTCCCACCTCACCTACCACCTCACCTCCATCTCACCTCCGCCTCACCGCCGCCTCACCGCCACCTCACTGCCACCTCACCGCCATCTCACCTCCGCCTCACCTCCGCCTCACACCTCACTGACATCTCACTGACCACCGCACTGCCACCTCACTGACCACCTCACTACCATCTCACTGCCACCTCACTGCCACCTCACTCACACCTCACCGCCACCTCACCGCCACCTCACCACCACCTCACCCACACCTCACTACCACCTCACTGCCACCTCACTACCACCGCACTGCCACCTCACTGACACCTCACTACCACCACCGCACTGCCACCTCACTGCCACCTCACTACCACCTCACTGACCACCGCACTGCCACCTCACTGCCACCTCACTACCACCTCACTGACACCTCACTGCCACCTCACTACCACCTCACTAACACCTCACTGCCAACTCACTACCCACCTCACCCACACCTCACTGCCACCTCACTGACAACTCACTGCCACCTCACTGCCACCTCACCGCCACCTCACTACCACCTCACTGCCATCTCACCGCCACCTCACCGCCACCTCACCACCACCTCACCCACACCTCACTGCCACCTCACTGACAACTCACCTCCACCTCACTGCCACCTCACTACCACCTCATCTCCACCTCACTGCCACCTCACTGACACCTCACTGACACCTCACTGACACCTCACTACCACCTCACTGACACCTCACTGACACCTCACTGCCACCTCACTACCACCTCACTGCCATCTCACCGCCACCTCACCGCCACCTCACCACCACCTCACCCACACCTCACTGACAACTCACTGACAACTCACCTCCACCTCACTGCCACCTCACTACCACCTCATCTCCACCTCACTGCCACCTCACTGACACCTCACCTCCACCTCACTGCCACCTCACCACCACCTCACTACCACCTCACTGACACCTCACTGACACCTCACCTCCACCTCACCGCCACCTCACTACCACCTCACCTCCACCTCACTACCACCTCACCTCACTGACACCTCACCTCCACCTCACTGCCACCTCACCCCACCTCACCTCCATCTCACTGACACCTCACTGACACCTCACTACCACCTCACTGACACCTCACTGACACCTCACCGCCACCACACCGACACCTCACCGCCACCTCATCGCCACCTCACCGCCACCTCACTGCCACCTCACTGTTCACTCACTGCCTCCTCACTGTCGCTGAATGCTTCCTTATGGCAACATAAGATAATAGGCTATACTATTGATTTAACCAGTACCATTAATCCTGTAGCATTAACCAGTAGCATTAATACTGTAGCTGTAACCCTGTAGCATTAATCCAGTAGCATTAACCCTGTAGCATTAACCCTGTAACATTAACCCTGTAGCATTAACCCAGTAGCATTAACCCTGTAGCATTAACCCTGTAGCATTAACCCTGTAACATTAACCCTGTAGCATTAACCCAGTAGCATTAACCCTGTAGCATTAACCCTGTAGCATTAACCCTGTAACATTAACCCAGTAGCATTAACCCAGTAGCATTAACCCTGTAGCATTAACCCTGTAGCTTTAACCCTGTAGCATTAACCCAGATCCACAGGACATTATTCACCTACTTTGGTCACTAACTCAGCATGGATTCTGGTGACCCGATTTAACTCACTGAAATAATGAACATTATTTTGGCCAAACAGATTGTGAACCCAAATGTGTAACTGATTCAGGTGGAGGGGGTGTGACAACACAGTGAAATATAATTTGTGCTGGATGTGAGGCGGAGCAGATTTAGGCTACGTCATCTTGTCTTCAGGAGATTTGATCTGTTTAATTCATTTGGTCTTACACAATAGCTGATAGTCATTAGAACAATTCCCATCCCCTACAGTGGACTAAAACAGAGACTATGTGTTTATCTCCGCAACAACACTACTGTCATTCCCCATACTTTTATTATTTCACTTCTTACACATTTGTTCTGGTGTAATTAAGCTATTTGAATTCTGACATGCCAACTTGTCTTTGAAAATAATGGACTGGACTAGACATGGACGTGACCGGAATGAACTGGACTAGGTGTGACTGGACTAGAAGTTACTGGACTGGGCTAGAAGTGACTGAACTGGACTAGATGTGACTGGACTGGACTAGATGTGACTGAACTGGACTAGATGTGACTGGACTGGACTAGATGTGACTGAACTGGACTAGATGTGACTGGACTGGACTAGATGTGACTGGACTGGACTAGAAGTTACTGGACTGGACTAGAAGTGACTGAACTGGACTAGATGTGACTGGACTGGACTAGATGTGACTGAACTGGACTAGATGTGACTGGACTAGATGTGACTGGACTAGATGTGACTGGACTGGACTAGACATGGACGTGACAGGAATGGACTGGACTAGATGTTACTGGACTGGACTAGATGTGACCAGACTGGACTAGATGTGACTGGACTATATGTGACCGGACGAGATGTGACTGGACTGGACTAGATGTGACTGGACTGGACTAGATGTGACTGGACAAGATGTGACTGGACTAGATGTGACTGGACTAGATGTGACTGGACTGGACTAGATGTGACTAGACTGGACTAGATGTGACTAGACTAGATGTGACTGGACTGGACTAGATGTGACTGGACTAGATGTGACTGGACTGGACTAGATGTGACCGGAAGAGATGTGACTGGACTAGATGTGACTGGACTAGATGTGACTGGACTGGACTAGATGTGACTGGACTAGATGTGACTGGACTGGACTAGATGTGACCGGACGAGATGTGACTGGACTAGATGTGACTGGACTAGATGTGACTGGACTGGACGAGATGTGACTGGACTGAACTAGATGTGATTGGACAGGACAAGATGTGACTGGACTAGATGTGACTGGACTGGACTAGATGTGACTGGACTAGATGTGACTGGACTGGACTAGATGTGACTGGACTGGACTAGATGTGACTGAACTGAACTAGATGTGACTGGACTGGACTAGATGTGACTGGACTAGATGTGACTGGACTGGACTAGATGTGACTGGACTGGACTAGACATGGACGTGACAGGAATGGACTGGACTAGATGTGACTGGACTGGACTAGATGTGACTGGACTGGATGTGACTGGACTGGACTAGATGTGACCGGACTGGACTAGATGTGACTGGACTGGACTAGAAGTTACTGGACTGGACTAGAAGTGACTGAACTGGACTAGATGTGACTGGACTGGACTAGATGTGACTGAACTGGACTATATGTGACTGGACTAGACTAGATGTGACTGGACTAGATGTGCCTGGACTGGACTAGAAGTTACTGGACTGGACTAGAAGTGACTGAACTGGACTAGATGTGACTGGACTGGACTAGATGTGACTGAACTGGACTATATGTGACTGGACTGGTCTAGGGTGACTGGACTATGGTGACTGGACTAGATGTGACTGGACTGGACTAGACATGGATGTGACAGGAATGGACTGGACTAGATGTTACTGGACTGGACTAGATGTGACCAGACTGGACTAGATGTGACTGGACTATATGTGACCGGACGAGATGTGACTGGACTGGACTAGATGTGACTGGACTGGACTAGATGTGACTGGACAAGATGTGACTGGACTAGATGTGACTGGACTAGATGTGACTGGACAGGACTAGATGTGACTAGACTGGACTAGATGTGACTGGACTAGATGTGACTGGACTGGACTAGATGTGACTGGACTAGATGTGACTGGACTGGACTAGATGTGACCGGACGAGATGTGACTGGACTAGATGTGACTGGACTAGATGTGACTGGACTGGACGAGATGTGACTGGACTGAACTAGATGTGACTGGACTGGACAAGATGTGATTGGACTAGATGTGACTGGACTGGACTAGATGTGACTGGACTAGATGTGACTGGACTGGACTAGATGTGACTGGACTGGACTAGATGTGACTGGACTGGACTATATGTGACTGGACTGGACTAGATGTGACCGGACGAGATGTGACTGGACAAGATGTGACTGGACTAGATGTGACTGGACTAGATGTGACTGGACTGGACTAGATGTGACTAGACTGGACTAGATGTGACTGGACTAGATGTGACTGGACTGGACTAGATGTACCTGGACTAGATGTGACTGGACTGGACTATATGTGACTGGACTGGACTAGATGTGACCGGACGAGACTGGACTTTGACTGGACTAGATGTGACTGGACTAGATGTGACTGGACTGGACAAGATGTGACTGGACTAGATGTGACTGGACTGGACTAGATGTGACTGGACTAGATGTGACTGGACTGGACTAGATGTGACTGGACTGGACTAGATGTGACTGGACTAGATGTGACTGGACTGGACTAGATGTGACTGGACTGGACTAGATGTGACCGGACGAGATGTGACTGGACTAGATGTGACTGGACTAGATGTGACTGGACCGGACTAGATGTGACTGGACTGGAGAAGATGTGACGGGACTAGATGTGACCGGACTAGATGTGACTGGACTAGATGTGACTGGACTGGACGAGATGTGACTGGACTGGACAAGATGTGACTGGACTAGATGTGACTGGACTGGACTAGATGTGACTGGACTAGATGTGACTGGACTGGACTAGATGTGACTGGACTGGACTAGATGTGACTGGACTAGATGTGACTGGACTGGACTATATGTGACTGGGCTGGACTAGATGTGACCGGACGAGATGTGACTGGACTAGATGTGACTGGACTAGATGTGACTGGACTAGATGTGACTGGACTGGACTAGATGTGACTGGACTGGACTATATGTGACTGGACTGGACTAGATGTGACCGGACGAGATGTGACTGGACTAGATGTGACTGGACTAGATGTGACTGGACTGGACTAGATGTGACTGGACTGGACAAGATGTGACTGGACTAGATGTGACCGGACTAGATGTGACCAGAATGGACTAGATGTGACTGGACTAGATGTGACTGGACTAGATGTGACTGGACTGGACTAGATGTGACTGGACTAGATGTGACTGGACTAGATGTGACTGGACTAGATGTGACTGGACTGGATGTGACTGGACTGATGTGACTGGACTGGATGTGACTGGACTAGATGTGACTGGACTGGACTAGATGTGACCGGACTAGATGTTACCGGACTGGACTAGATGTGACCGGACTGGACTAGATGTGAGTGAACTGGACTGGATGTGAGTGAGTGAACTGGATGTGAATGAGTGAGTGAGTGAGTGAGTGAGTGAGTGAGTGAGTGAGTGAGTGAGTGAGTGAGTGAGTGAGTGAGTGAGTGAGTGAGTGAGTGAGTGAGTGAGTGAGTGAGTGAGTGTGTACTGTACCTGTGTGATGTTGGACAGGCCAATGATGTAAGAGACCAGGCAGACGGCAGCGATGAAGAGTTCTCTTCTTCCTCTCAGAGCCCTGGGGAACTCATCCACCAACGCAGTGATGAAGCCCTCTACCGTACAGAACTACACAGAGAGGTAAAACATATTAGATCAGGCCCACCCCTTTCAAAGGCTCTCGGATCAATTTCCCGCAGGAACTCAGTTGGGATTTAAACTTCCTGTTGCTAGGTAGAATAGTAGAATAAACCTGGTTGTAGGTTTTCAGTAGGTTTTTCTCTTGTTATGTCAGTCATTGACAGTCCCTCAATTAAACCACGCCAGCCACATTTTTTGGGGGGGGGATTGGTAAATTAGTCTAGCGGCCAGCTATCTAAACTTAGTATTCATGGTGGAATTACCTCCCGGTTATTGAAAACTCATATTCCTCTCCGCCTCAAAACAAAATGAGTAGTATTGCAGGTTATGAGGTATACAATTGAAAAATCTTCTCTCTACGCAAAAGGTGCAGAATTGCAGAAATCTTGTTTTAATTTTCTCTACACCCAACTGCAAAATGTGAAGAATTACACAAAATTCACACTAAAACTTAAAAAATGTCGCTCTGCTGTCTAGATAGCGTCCGCTAAGATGTTTTGCTACCCGTGTGTGGTGGTACAAAACATGATATAGTACTATACAACACATGATATAGTACTAAACAACACATGATATAGTACTATACAACACATGATATAGTACTATACAACACATGATATAGTACTATACAACACATTAACACTACTAGGTTAGATAGATTAGATGTTGGATGGAACTGACTTCCTGCATCTCTTATAGAATATTAAACACTATTCCAATCACGCAACTCATCAAGCACTGCATTAGATGGATAATACTACATTCATTGTCCAACAAACAAACAAACCACAACACAACAATGCAATAACACAACATATCAACAACAACACAACAAGACAAAATACACACAACACAATAACGCAACAAAAGCAACAAGACAACATACACAAAACACAACACAAACACAACACCAAAACACAACACAAGCACAACACCAAAACACAACACAAACACAACACCACAACACAACAACACAAACACAACCACACAACACATAACACCCTTGCAACAACACACAAAAACACAAAACAACAACAACACAAAATAACACATAACACCCATACAACAACACGCAACACAAAATAACAACAAAACAACAACACAAACACAACACAACAACACAACATAACACAAAACACCACAACATCACAACAACACAACATAACACAAACCACAACATAACAACACATCACACAACAACACAACACATAACACCCATACAATAACACAAAACAACAACAGAAACATGAAATGCAAATAGCTGTTGTTTCCTCACCTGACTGTCTATTCCCAGCATGAGCAACATAGAGAAGAAAAGGATCGCCCAGAGAGGAGAGATAGGCAGCTGGGTTACTGCCTCAGGGTAGGCCAAGAACGCCAAGCCAGGACCTGCAACACAACACAGACAGTTAGAGACGGGATCTGACAACACAACACAGACAGAAACGGGATCTGACAATACAACACATACAGTTAGAGACGGGATCTGACAACACAACACAGACAGACAGTTAGAGACGGGATCTGACAACACAACACAGACAGTTAGAGACAGGATCTGACAACACAACACAGACAGTTAGAGATGGGATCTGACAACACAGACAGTTAGAGACAGGATCTAACAACACAACACAGACAGTTAGAGTCGGGATCTGACAACACAACACAGACAGTTAGAGACGGGATCTGACAACACAACACAGACAGACAGTTAGAGACAGGATCTGACAACACAACACAGACAGACAGTTAGATACGGGATCTGACAACACAACACAGACAGAAACGGGATCTGACAACACAACACAGACAGACAGTTAGAGACGGGATCTGACAACACAACACAGACAGTTAGAGACAGGATCTGACAACACAACACAGACAGAAACGGGATCTGACAACACAACACAGACAGACAGTTAGAGACGGGATCTGACAACACAACACAGATAGTTAAAGACGGGATCTGACAACACAACACAGACAGAAACGGGATCTGACAACACAACACAGACAGTTAGAGACGGGATCTGACAACACAACACAGACAGTTAGAGACGGGATCTGACAACACAGACAGTTAGAGATGGGATCTGACAACACAACACAGACAGACAGTTAGACACGGGATCTGACAACACAGACAGTTAGAGACAGGATCTGACAACACAACACAGACAGTTAGAGACGGGATCTGACAACACAGACAGTTAGAGACGGGATCTGACAACACAACACAGACAGTTAAAGACGTGATCTGACAATACAACACAGACAGTTAGAGTCGTGATCTGACAACACAGACAGTTAAAGACGGGATCTGACAACACAGACAGTTAGAGATGGGATCTGACAACACAACACAGACATTTAGAGATGGGATCTGACAACACAGACAGTTAAAGATGGGATCTAACAACACAACACATCCCATTCCTGTTCAAATACCCATATAGAGAAGTGTTTCAATGTCCGTGGTTTTACAGTGAGTCCAACTGTTATTCCAAGATTTGCTCTATTTTTTTTATTCAAATCAAATGTTACGTGTCACATGCTCCTGAAAACCAGTGTAGACCGTGAAATGCTGACTTACCCAGCAATGCAGTTCAAGAAATAGAGTTAAGAAAATATTTACTAAAATAAACTAAAGTAAAAATAGTCAAATTAAAATTAAAAAGTTCAAATAACAACGAGGATATATGCAGAGGGTACCGGTACAGAGTTAATGTGCAAGGGTACAGGTTAGTCGAGTTATTTTTCATACATGTAGGTAGGGGTAAAGTGACAATGCATAGATGATACACAGCAAAGCAGCAGCAGTGTAAAACGGAAAAGGGGGAGGGGGGGTCAATGTAAATAGTCCGGGAGGCCATTTGATTAAATAGGCTAAGTCATGTATTGTTCCAATTAAGATCTATATCAATAGTGAACGGTAATTACCTGAGGCTGCTACTTCTATTATAGGCCTCTTAGTCACGTTGGCCATGAAGCCCACAATGGAGAAGATGACTAAGCCAGCGAACATGCTGGTGAACGAGTTGATGCAGCACACAATGACAGAATCTCTGCAGGGAGATGGAGAGAAAGACAAAAAGCATGGGGTTTGGAACGGCTGTTGTCACACTGATATGGAAGCCTTATCAAAACCAAAGCACATTTAAAATTGGGGAGGGAGGGAGGGAGGGAGGGAGGGAGGGAGGGAGGGAGGGAGGGAGGGAGGGAGGGAGGGAGGGAGGGAGGGAGGGAGGGAGGGAGGGAGGGAGGGTTTTGTATTCTATAGCCGAGTGTTACTGCAATGTCAATGGACTGACCTATTCATTTCAGAGATGGGGTGATTGTTCATTCGGTGCCAGGGTTGAACATAGGAGAGAGACAGAGATGATGTGACAGCTGAGAGATGTGTTTTCTCTTTGTCTCTCTCTCTCACCCCCCCTTTCTATCTCTTACTTTCTCTCTCACCCCCTCTTCAAATCCCCTCTCTCTCTCCTACCTCCTCTCTCTCTCTCTCACTCTCTCTCGCTCTCTCTCTCTCACTCTCTCTCTCTCTCACCCTCTCAATTCAATTCAATTCAAAAGGGCTTTATTGGCATGGGAAACATATGTTTACATTGCCAAAGCAAATGGAATAGACAATAAACAAAAGGGAAATAAACAGTGGAAACATTAGTATTACACTCACAAAAGTCTCTCTCTCCCCCCTTCTCTCTCTCTCTCTCTCTCCCCCTTCTCTCTCTCTCTCTCTGTCTCCCCCTTCTCTCTCTGTCTCTCTCTCTCCCCCTTTTCTTTCTCTCTCTCTCTGTCTCTCTCCCCCCCTTCTCTCTCTCTCTGTCTCGCTCGCTCTCTCTCTCTCTGTTACTCACTCACTCTCACTCGCTCTCCCTCTATCTCACTCGCTCTCTCATTGGCAGAGGCAGAATATAAACCGATAGCAGGGAGCTGGATAGAATGGTTTTGTAGATTTTAACCTACCTGTAAATATGACTATTGAACGGTGTTGTAGATTTTAACCTACCTGTAAACATTATTATTGAATGGGTTGTAGCTTCCCAGAGCAATCAGTGATCCCAGCCCCAGCCCATAGGAGAAAAAGATCTGAGTGGCAGCATCCAACCACACCTGAGGAGAACAGAGAGACAGAGAGTCAAAACACACCACAAGTCAAAACATACTGCAAGTCAAAACACACTGCAAGTCAAAACACACCACAAGTCAAGACACACCACAAGTCAAGACACACCGCAAGTCAAGACACACCACAAGTCAAGACACACCGCAAGTCAAGACACACCACAAGTCAAGACACACCGCAAGTCAAGACACACCGCAAGTCAAGACACACCGCAAGTCAAGATACACCGCAAGTCAAGACACACCGCAAGTCAAGACACCGCAAGTCAAGACACACTGCAAGTCAAAACACACTGCAAGTCAAGACACACTGCAAGTCAAAACAGACTACAAGTCAAAACAGACTGCAAATCAAGACACACTGCAAGTCAAGACACACTGCAAGTCAAGACACACCACAAGTCAAGACACACTGCAAGTCAAGACACACTGCAAGTCAAGACACACTGCAAGTCAAGACACACTGCAAGTCAAAACAGGCTGCAAGTCAAAACACACCACTAGTCAAAACATACTGCAAGTCAGAACACACTGCAAGTCAAGACACACTGCAAGTCAGAACACACTGCAAGTCAAAACACACTGCAAGTCAAAACAGACTGGTACTCACAGCATCACATACAGCAATCAGCATCCATTCTCCCTCTGTATCTGCTCACTGATAAAGACTAGCTACCTTTGAATCTGCTCACTGATAAAGGCTAGCTACCTCTGATTATGTTCACTGATAAAGGCTAGCTACCTCTGAATCTGTTCACTGATAAAGACTAGCTACCTCTGTATCTGCTCACTGATAAAGACTAGCTACCTCTGAATCTGCTCACTGATAAAGGCTAGCTACCTCTGAATCTGCTCACTGATAAAGACTAGCTACCTCTGAATCTGCTCACTGATAAAGGCTAGCTACCTCTGAATCTGCTCACTGATAAAGACTAGCTACCTCTGAATCTGTTCACTGATAAAGGCTAGCTACCTCTGAATCTGTTCACTGATAAAGGCTAGCTACCTCTGAATCTGTTCACTGATAAAGACTAGCTACCTCTGAATCTGTTCACTGATAAAGACTAGCTACCTCTGATTCTGTTCACTGATAAAGGCTAGCTACCTCTGAATCTGCTCACTGATAAAGACTAGCTACGTCTGATTCTGTTCACTGATAAAGGCTAGCTACCTCTGAATCTGTTCACTGATAAAGACTAGCTACGTCTGATTCTGTTCACTGATAAAGGCTAGCTACCTCTGATTCTGTTCACTGATAAAGACTAGCTACCTCTGAATCTGTTCACTGATAAAGACTAGCTACCTCTGATTCTGTTCACTGATAAAGACTAGCTACCTCTGAATCTGTTCACTGATAAAGGCTAGCTACCTCTGATTCTGTTCACTGATAAAGACTAGCTACCTCTGAATCTGTTCACTGATAAAGGCTAGCTACCTCTGAATCTGTTCACTGATAAAGACTAGCTACCTCTGATTCTGTTCACTGATAAAGGCTAGCTACCTCTGATTCTGTTCACTGATAAAGACTAGCTACCTCTGATTCTGTTCACTGATAAAGACTAGCTACCTCTGATTCTGTTCACTGATAAAGGCTAGCTACCTCTGAATCTGTTCACTGATAAAGACTAGCTACCTCTGAATCTGCTCACTGATAAAGACTAGCTACCTCTGATTCTGTTCACTGATAAAGGCTAGCTACCTCTGATTCTGTTCACTGATAAAGACTAGCTACCTCTGATTCTGTTCACTGATAAAGGCTAGATACCTCTGAATCTGTTCACTGATAAAGGCTAGCTACCTCTGACTCTGTTCACTGATAAAGACTAGCTAACTCTGAATCTGTTCACTGATAAAGACTAGCTACCTCTGATTCTGTTCACTGATAAAGACTAGCTACCTCTGAATCTGCTCACTGATAAAGACTAGCTACCTCTGATTCTGTTCACTGGTAAAGGCTAGCTACCTCTGATTCTGTTCACTGATAAAGACTAGCTACCTCTGATTCTGTTCACTGGTAAAGGCTAGCTACCTCTGAATCTGTTCACTGATAAAGGCTAGCTACCTCTGATTCTGTTCACTGATAAAGACTAGCTACCTCTGAATCTGTTCACTGATAAAGACTAGCTACCTCTGAATCTGTTCACTGATAAGGACTAGCTACCTCTGATTCCTTGAGCTTCTCAAAGTTGGGCGTGATATAGAAGAGGATTCCATCGATGGCTCCGGGCAGAGTGATGCCGCGGCAGAAGAGGATGAAGAGCATAAAGTAGGGGTACGTCGCTGAGAAGTACACCACCTGAAACAGGGAGGGAGGGAGAGACTTGTTAAAATACAAGACAATGGAGCCACCCTCCTTACGTCATTATTACAGCTAGAACCCATGCATGGATTAACTGCCATGTTTCCAGTCAAATGTTTCTTAATGGATTTTTAATCTATAGTAATGCCTCTTACTTTTGCAAATAAGCCAGGGGACATGCTGGATCCCCCCGCCCTCCCAACATCCAATACGGCTGCCAAAATCTAATATGGCTGCCAAAATCCAATATGGCTGCAAAAATCCAATGTCAAGATTCTTCTGTGCGGTTTAGCACCTACTCTATGAATTTAGTCAGTGGCAGCCTCTTACCTTGCCGGTCCATGCGACACCTTTCCAGATGCAGAAATAAACCAGGACCCAAGCGATGGCCAGCGTGATGGCTAGAGGCGCTCTGATCTCCCCAGGTTTCTCCAGACCATCCGTCAATTGGTGCATGTTACGTCTATAGGACAAATCAACCAATGAAACCAATCTATCAACCAACCAATCAATCAACCAACCAATCAAATCTATTTATAAATCCTTTTTTTCATCAACTACAACCCCATTCATTATTTTCTACACTGCGTGGTCTAACCACAGACCAAAAAAAAAAAAAAAAAAAAAGTTTAACAAAATATAATAAAATATATGTTCTTTACTCCCAGAATTCCTGAACTGCGCTGGTGAGGTTGACAGCGTTCGGGATGCTGTAGTTGGTGTAACAGCGATCTGTATTCCAAGAATTTCCACATGATTGCCATGGCAACTCCTGTAATAACAAAGACAGTTTTTTTTTTCTTTTTCTCACTTTTTGTCATTTTGCCCATCTCTTTTCACCCAGGCGACATGCACCACATTGTTTTTTGAAAGGGTACTGATGGCCAAATTCGATATATTTGAATTAACTATACATAAAAGAAACAGTATTTCTTTCTTTTCAGCATTCAAATGAATAACACCGAAGAGGCCTATGCCCCCTGCTCTTTCAGTCCTCAGTCATGCTACTTAAAGACATTCATCAGGGAAATGTGCTTTTCTTTTTTAAACCTCCCAGTGAACGAAATGCAATAAACTCACATTAATTCGATTTTTTTTTTTGGTTTGTTTGTTTTGTACTTACAACTTTTTCATAGTAAAGCAATAATATCCATCATACTCACAGAAGTAAAGGAGGACCAGAGATAGTATATGGCCCAGGAAATGATGACAATGTAATAAATATTTAGCCAGAAAGAAAGCACTGCAGCGGCCAGACCAACACCTAGAACAGCAGGGAAACGTGAAATTAGGAATGTATATACAGTCAGTTAATATAAGATGAAATAATGTGACAACTTGAGTAATTTGAGAAAAAAATACATAAAATAGCTTTAGCTAGTTATATTAAATATGTGGTTTGATCTGTAATTACAACGGGGAGAGGAGGCGTGCACTGAAATTGCAGATATTTGTGTGTGTTTATTGACAACCAGCAAAAAGAGTATTGGATGAGGAGAGCTAATTGTTTTACGGTATATATTGAGATGTATTTCAGTTGAACCTCTAAGCGTAGTGCTTTGATTTACCTTTAAACATGGGAGCCAGTTTCCACACCCCAAGCCCTCCAATCGATGTGTACTGACCGAGGGACGTTTCGAGCAGAAACAGGGGCATGCCAGCAAATATGAGCGTCAAAAAGTATGGAATCAAGAAGGCCCCTGAATGGAAGGTGAAAGGTAAGTACACAACACATATATAGAATGGTGAATAAAAGCGACCATTTGCATTGATATACAGGGAACATTTCAAATCATCCAAAAAATAAAGAGATGAAGACAATATTTTTTGTATCACAATGCTGCGCCTAAAATTAATGATAATTACGCTCAATCTGGAGAGAAAAAGACCATTGTGAAAATTAAATGAGGGACTCAGAACACATTTTCTGTTTGAAGGGTTAAGTTTTTAAGCCTCCTGTTTTTGAAAACACGGGAAAAGCGCCGAAATCTTGATTACCTCCTCCGTTCTTCCCACATAGATAAGGAAATCTCCAGACATTTCCGAGTCCAATTGCGTACCCGACGCAAGACAGGAGAAAGTCAAATTTTCCAGTCCAGTTTTCTCTTTCGGGAAGTTCCTTTTTCTGGACTTTTACGACCAAGGTTTTGGGTTTGTCATTAGGCTCCGCATTCACCTCCGTTAAAACGTGTCCATCCGAGGCTTTAGTTCCATTAGTCGCCATGTCTCTCTGATTGGGTTTAGATTTCCTGGCAAGGATGGCAGGCGGTCGGAAGATTTTAACCCCACTGATCCACGTAGAGAGCAGCTTCGCGGTTCGTTACCCAGCCGATTGACCGTTAGATGTGAAGGAGCGGGAGAAGGAGAGGGAACACCGAGGAAGTTAAAAGCGAACCTGGAAAAAAAGAGCAAGAGAATTTTACCAAATAGGAAATTAAAATAATGATAGGACCCTAAATATTTACATAATATTGAATTAACACGGGAATGATCCAAATTAAAGTATAGCGCTGAAAATGGGCCGTTTTGAAGAGTTTTCATTGATTCACTTTGTTGGCGCAGGGGACAAGAGATCACACGAAGACCCTGTGGTGCTTTTTAAACAGCCAGGGCCGGTTGATTCACAACGTCGTTACTCTCAATGTCCCCCTTATACAACTTTAAAACAGCACACATTCCGCAGACAGGTCATTTCATACTTTAAGAGGAGGAGGAGGCGATCCCCGCTGTCCAATTATTCAGCATTTGGATGTTAATTGCAGCGGAACTCAACCATCAATTTGACACACAAAAAAAAGATAAATTACGTTCATTCACACGCTATGGCTTAGAATGTACGCATCCAAATAAGTGTAACGTTATAAATACAAAACTGAATCGCAAAGCATTCATATTAACATAAATCAGCTTAACTGTTAATTATCCGAGGTTAAATACTTTGAATATAATTTATCTTTAATTATTCATAATAAATGTGAGACAAAGGTAAATTAGTCGATTTAAAAAATAAAAATCGTTCCTGTTACAAGTCAAAACGCAATGTGCGTATTGTGGAAACATTGGCTAGGCAACGTCATGCTTTTGGTATTTTTAGGCTTTTATTTGTGTGAATAATACCGTGCCTCTATATCTGTAGTATAATGGTCAAATATCCCTCGTTTTTCCCATCAGCTAGTTGACATGTATGGAAAGAGATGGAGATGGATATGTGCCCGCCAACAAAAGCAACAAGATTTACGCGTCAGACACTCTCCTACGCGTCCTTTCACATTTGCTGATTATATTCCATGAATTATGGAACTTCAAAAAACGAATCAAATGTAGAATGATGTGATTTATCACTCTCTTTGAAGTTGCATTGATTTAAAAAATATATATCATTGATTCATCCAATTTAGGCTAATCATCTCGGCTACTCAGTGCGCAACATCTGAAACATCGTTTTTCCCCACCGAGACGCAACTCCGCATCCCCAAATGGGTTCACTGTTCAATGTTCTGACCATCGCAATGAAGTTTTCCCACACTGTTTAACGTCAATTCTGTACTTACAATTAAACTGCTGTGCCAGCCAGAATTGTGGGACATGGTATAGTATCCGTGCGTTCTTCGAAAAGTTGTGTTCTTTGAAGCTTCTAAACGGGCAGAACAAATCAAATATTTTTAGAGATAGATAAGCAAAACTAAACTATGATCCTGATGGGAAAGGTGAGTTTGCAGGAAAGCAGGAACTAGGTGTGAGTGGTGCTGTCCGTTAGCTTGGTGATGCCTGAAGGAGAGAGAGACAAGCAGAGGAGAGCAGAGCGGGGGGGAACAACACCACGAAAAGGCAGCAGCTTCACCTCGTAACACCGTCTATCTTCAGCGGCCAGAGTTGTTACGCGGATCACAAATCCCCGTTCTCATCTACATAGCGTCAATGTCATCTGTAAGTCGACCCTCCCCGTGTGTCCAACATTTCCACCACTGAGATCGCTGTGGTTCTGATAAAGTAGCATCTTATAGTCTCATGGTTTTATAGGCATAGTGCTTTTCATCAATTTGTGGATTTTTTTTTCTACACGAATTGATTGGGTGACTCAAAGACAGTTAGTTATATGACTTAACATTTTGTTAGCTTTACGCGATTTCTCACATATAGGACAGTTATCATACGCTTAACCGTGTTGATATTCCCAGAAACAAATTAACTCAAGTCGGGGTCTCAATTTACTGTTGAGAGTTAGAATAATAGAATTACAGCAAGGTGCAATTTCGAAACCTGGTTGTGCATCCGCAGTTTTTCCTCTGTTTATGTCAGAGAAAACAACCATTCCCAGAGAGTGGCTGATGTGAAGGCAGATGCCAATCATGCTGTGGCTGCTGGCAAACTGTGATAAGAGGAACCAGTCAATACAAGCTAGTCTGAGGGTGGGAGATGAATTGAAAACGGCTGTCTATAATCTTTTTAATCCGCTGTCTCATGAAATATAAGACCCCGGGGACAGAGGAAAAACAGACTTTAAAAGGAGAATTGAACCCCAAAATGTGGAGACAAATGAATATATTGATTAGTAGACGCTATAGTGTCTCACAGGGAGATTGGGCCTCAGTGAGTGTGAGACTTGGAAAAGTGCAGAGACAAAGGAATAAACAGCTAAAACAGAAAGATGGCCTCTGTTGTGTTCCATTCTGATTGGCTCACTCAGCTAGAATGGGGATTGGGTGTTTTATCCACTCTCTATTCTTCAAAGCTTGAAGTCCATGCATACCAAATGGTGAATAGATTATTTCATTATAACCCGATCGCCCAAAATCACCTGGTGCCAACGATGTTTCTAATTTCCTAGCCACAGTCACCCACTCATTTGGATTGTGAGGCCGTATTCAGGTATGTACCACTCTCTCTGACGTATCACAGCTTCTGGTCCGTCATCTTCTGATGGGAACTCATTTCATTGGACTACAGAGCACAGATTTAAAAACAATGTGGAAAGACCTATAATAACAGTATAAACACGACAGCTGTTATAACATACCACGACAGCTGTTATAACCTACCACGACAGCTGTTATAACATACCACGACAGCTGTTATAACCTACCACGACAGCTGTTATAACCTACCACGACAGCTGTTATAACATACAAGGAACGCTGTTATAAACTACCACGACAGCTGTTATAACATACCACAACAGCTGTTATAACCTACCACGACAGCTGTCATAACCTACCACGACAGCAGTTATAACCTACCACGCCAGCTGTTATAAGACACCACGACAGCTGTTATAGCCTACCACAACAGTTGTTATAACCTACCACAACAGTTGTTATAACATACGACAGCTGTTATAACATACCACAACAGCTGTTATAACATACCACGACAGCTGTTATAACATACCACGACAGCTGTTATAACATACCACGACAGCTGTTATAACATACCATGACAGCTGTTATAACCTACCACGACAGCTGTTATAACATAACACGACAGCTGTTATAACCTACCACGACAGCTGTTATAAGACACCACGACAGCTATTATATCATACCATGACAGCTGTTATAGCATACAAGGAAAGTTGTTATAACCTACCACGACAGCTGTTATAAGACACCACGACAGCTGTTATAACCTACCACGACAGCTGTTGCACCATACCACAACAGCTGTTATAACCTACCATGACAGCTGTTATAACCTACCACGACAGCTGTTATAACCTAACACGACAGCTGTTATAACCTACCATGACAGCAGTTATAAGACACCAAGACAGCTGTTATAACTGACCACAACAGCTATCATAACATACCATGCCAGCTGTTATAACATACAAGGAATGCTGTATAACCTACCACGACAGCTGTTATAAGACACCACGACAGCTGTTATAACCGACCACAACAGCTATTATAACATACCATGCCAGCTGTTATAACATACAAGGAATGCTGTATAACCTACCACGACAGCTGCTATAAGACACCACGACAGCTGTTATAACCGACCACAACAGCTATCATAACATACCATGACAGCTGTTATAACATACAAGGAAAGCTGTTATAACCTACCATGACAGCTATTATAACATACAAGGAAAGCTGTTATAACCTACCACGACAGCTTTTATAAGACACCACGACAGCTGTTATAACCTACCATGACAGCTGTTATAACCTACCATGACAGCTATTATAACATACAAGGAAAGCTGTTATAACCTACCATGACAGCTGTTATAACCTACCACAACAGCTGTTATAACATACAAGGAAATCTGTTATAACCTACAATTACAGCTGTTATAACATACAAGGAAAGATGTTGTAAACCTACCATGACAGCTGTTATAACATACAAAGAAAGCTGTTATAACCTACCACGACAGCTGTTATAAGACACCACGACAGCTGTTATAACCTACCACGACAGCTGTTATAACATACCACGACAGCTGTTATAAGACACCACGACAGCTGTTATAACCCACCACGACAGCTGTTATAACATACCACGACAGCTGTTATAACCTACCACGGCAGCTGTTATAAGACACCACGACAGCTGATATAACCTACCACGACAGCTGTTATAACATACCACAACAGCTGTTATAACCTACCACGACAGCTGTTATAACCTACCACGACAGCTTTTATAACATACCACAACAGCTGTTATAACCTACCACGACAGCTGTTATAACCTACCACGACAGCTTTTATAACCTACTACAACAGCTGTTATAACCTACCACGACAGCTGTTATAACATACCATGACAGCTGTTATAAGACACCATTACAGCCGTTATAACATCTGTTTCTCTCTCCCTGCTTCTCTCTCTCCCTGCTTCTCTCTCTCCCTGCTTCTCTCTCTCTCTGCTTCTCTCTCTCTCTGCTTCTCTCTCTCCCTGCTTCTCTCTCTCTCTGCTTCTCTCTCTCTCTGCTTCTCTCTCCCTGCTTCTCTCTCTTTCTGCTTCTCTCTCTCTCTGCTTCTCTCTCCCTGCTTCTCTCTCTCTCTGTTTCTCTCTCTCTTTGCGGCTCTTTCTCTGCTTCTCTCTCTCTAAGCTTTTCTCTCCCTCCTTCTCTCTCTCGCTAAGCTTCTCTATCTCTCTGCTTCTCTCTCTGCTACTCTCTCTCTCTAAGCTTCTCTCTGCCTCTCTCTGCTTCTCTCTCTGCTACTCTCTCTCTCTAAGCTTCTCTCTCTCTGCCTCTCTCTCTGCTTCTCTCTCTGCTTCTTTCTCTGCTACTCTCTCTCTCTAAGCTTCTCTCTCTCTGCTTCTCTGTCTGCTTCTCTCTCTGTTTATGTCACTGTCTGTCTGTCTGTCTGTCTGTCTGTCTGTCTGTCTGTCTGTCTGTCTGTCTGTCTGTCTGTCTGTCTGTCTGTCTGTCTGTCTGTCTGTCTGTCTGTCTGTCTGTCTGTCTGTCTGTCTGTCTGTCTGTCTGTCTGTCTGTCTGTCTGTCTGTCTGTCTGTCTGTCTGTCTGTCCCTCTATCTCTGATGATGAGAAAGGGGTCTAGGTTGGAGATAATGCTGTCAGTACCTGTGGTGTCTGTTGTTGTAGTGTAGGAAGCCAATAGCTGCGGTTTCTGATCTGCTGCATTATGAAGGCATAAAGGTATAGGCTAAATCCCAAATGACACCCTATTTCCTACATAGTGCACTACTTTACACCAGGGTTGGCACCCTATTCCCTACATAGTGCACTACTTTACACCAGGGCTGGCACCCTATTCCCTACATAGAACACTACTTTACACCAGGGTTGGCACCCTATTCCCTACATAGTGCACTACTTTACACCAGGGTTGGCACCCTATTCCCTATATAGAACACTACTTTACACCAGGGCTGGCACCCTATTCCCTATATAGTGCACTACTTTCGACCAGAGCCCTATGCAAGAAATAGGGTACCATTTGGGACTGCAGCAGATGGGAAGCCAATGAGGGGTGAGCTAACCTACTAATGATACAAAATTAAATGTAGCATTTCTAAACCCCACCTGGTTGTTTCTCCCTCTGGGGATGGGGGTTAGCAGAGCAAAGAGAGAGAGAGACACCACCGCCACATGCCGGCCCACCTGGCCCCCACCTGCAGCCAGCCAGAGGACGTGTCCCAAACGGCAACCTATTCACATAGGCAGTGCACTGCTTTTGACCCGTAGGAATAGCCTGTCATTTGGGATGCGTGTTGTCACAGACTCAAAGTGTTTAGGCGTTGGTGGTGGAGCACCTGATAGTGCCACTGTGCATTGAACCATATAATTGCAGTAGGTTGTGATAATCCCATCTCTCTGAGGTCTTTTTGGTATTCAGCTATAAGCACGGTTTGTGCAAAAAAAGATCCCACGTCGACACCAGTAGAATCACCATGAGGTTCTCTGCCATAATAATACAAGCAGATGGAAAATGGCAGAGAGAATTTTATTCTAATGATAATTAATTAAAATATCTAAAAAGGTAGTAGTTTGCAACAAAATCAGCTGTGTTTAAAAAAACAGATGATGTATGGAAATGTAACTCAGAAGGAGGCACTATGAGCTAGCCACACTAATTTGGAGAGAGGTTTGGGACAAATATCCACATTTACCCCTTTGATACTCCATAATGATATTTATATTTTAAAATGACTGTTTGGATGCAAGCGGATTTCAGCAAAGTATTGTGTCATTCATCGTGCAAGACATGATGAGACATGATGACAACACTGCATGACATAACAGGCTGTGATTCAGACCAGGCTAGGGCTGTGTTGATATGACATAGCAGGCTGTGATTCAGACCAGGCTAGGGCTGTGTTGATATGACATAGCAGGCTGTGATTCAGACCAGGCTAGTGCTGTGTTGATATGACATAACAGGCTGTGATTCAGACCAGGCTAGGGCTGTGTTGATATGACATAACAGGCTGTGATTCAGACCAGACTAGGGCTGTGTTGATATGACATAGCAGGCTGTGATTCAGACCAGGCTAGGGCTGTGTTGATATGACATAACAGGCTGTGATTCAGATCAGGCTAGGGCTGTGTTGATATGACATAACAGGCTGTGATTCAGACCAGGCTAGGGCTGTGTTGATATGACATAACAGGCTGTGATTCAGACCAGGCTAGGGCTGTGTTGATATGACATAACAGGCTGTGATTCAGACCAGGCTAGGGCTGTGTTGATATGACATAACAGGCTGTGATTCAGACCAGGCTAGGGCTGTGTTGATATGACATAACAGGCTGTGATTCAGACCAGGCTAGGGCTGTGTTGATATGACATAACAGGCTGTGATTCAGACCAGGCTAGGGCTGTGTTGATATGACATAACAGGCTGTGATTCAGACCAGGCTAGGGCTGTGTTGATATGACATAACAGGCTGTGATTCAGACCAGGCTAGGGCTGTGTTGATATGACATAACAGGCTGTGATTCAGACCAGGCTAGGGCTGTGTTGATATGACATAACAGGCTGTGATTCAGACCAGGCTAGGGCTGTGTTGATGTGACATAACAGGCTGTGATTCAGACCAGGCTAGGGCTGTGTTGATGTGACATAACAGGCTGTGATTAAGACCAGGCTAGGGCTGTGTTGATGTGACTTAACAGGCTGTGATTAAGACCAGGCTAGGGCTGTGTTGACGTGACTTAACAGGCTGTGATTAAGACCAGGCTGTGATTAAGACCAGACTGTGATTCAGACCAGGCTAGGGCTGTGTTGACGTGACTTTAACAGGCTGTGATTAAGACCAGGCTAGGGCTGTGTTGACATGACATAACAGGCTGTCCTAAACCTCATCCTGTAGTTGCGCTCGCTACAGATACCAGTTCAACGTTTAGTTTTGACTTACCTTTTGTTGAGTTGTCAACTAACGTGAATTCAACGTGAATTCAACAAAAGATTTCACCAAGTAATTCAATTTAGGTTTAAAGCTGGGTGAAAAGAAGACAAAATGCCCTTCATTTGATAACTTTTTGTAAATCCAATTAGTTTTCCAGGTTGATTCAACATCATCACGTCGAAACAACGTTGATTCGACAGGTTTTAGCCCAGTGGGATCCATTAGGGACACATGCACTAGGTCTGGAGCAGCAGTGTGCAGGAAGTGTTCTCATTACTTCACTGCAGTAGGACCATGGCTTTAACAAAGGGTTAGTCCTTTTATCCACTCGTTTTATACAAACATTTCACAGAGATGTCTATGGCGCGCAACTATCTCTGTCTCCGCCCCGCTCGGACAGAGAAAATAACTCATTATTCATCACATTCCCAAATCAAAGTGTGTTTTGTGTATTCTCTCATTCACTTTATTCTTACTCTGATAAAGTGTATTTCCCCTTTAATAATCCCATTGGTTCGGGTTAAGATGACATGCTGTGGGAGAATGGGAGAGGTAACTCAGCCTTCACCCAGCCTTTGCACAGTTCAACTCCCTCCACAACACCATGGAGCAATTCTTCATTCTTGCAGTTGGTCATGTAGGAAACAGTTGGTCAGGCAGGCAGGAGTTGGTCATGTAGGAAACAGTTGGTCAGGCAGGCAGGAGTTGGTCATGTAGGAAACAGTTGGTCAGGCAGGCAGGAGTTGGTCATGTAGGAAACAGTTGGTCAGGCAGGCAGGAGTTGGTCATGTAGGAAACAGTTGGTCAGGCAGGCAGGAGTTGGTCATGTAGGAAACAGTTGGTCAGGCAGGCAGGAGTTGGTCATGTAGGAAACAGTTGGTCAGGCAGGCAGGAGTTGGTCATGTAGGAAACAGTTGGTCAGGCAGGCAGGAGTTGGTCATGTAGGAAACAGTTGGTCAGGCAGGCAGGAGTTGGTCATGTAGGAAACAGTTGGTCAGGCAGGCAGGAGTTGGTCATGTAGGAAACAGTTGGTCAGGCAGGCAGGAGTTGGTCATGTAGGAAACAGTTGGTCAGGCAGGCAGGAGTTGGTCATGTAGGAAACAGTTGGTCAGGCAGGCAGGAGTTGGTCATGTAGAAAACAGCTGGTCAGGCAGGCAGGAGTTGGTCATGTAGGAAACAGTTGGTCAGGCAGGCAGCAGTTGGTCATGTAGGCATCAGTTGATCAGGTAGTCACACGGTAGCTGTTGGCTAGGAAGGCAGAAGTTGGTCAGGTAGGTAGCAGGTAGAAGTTGGTCATGTAGGAAACAGTTGGTCAGGCAGGCAGCAGTTGGTAATGTAGGTAACAGTTGGTCAAGTAGTCACCAGGTAGCTGCTGGTCAGGTAGGCAGCAGTTGTTCAGGCAGGTAGTTGGTATCAGTTGGTCAGGTAGGAGGCAGTTGGTCAGTTAGCAGGAGGTTGTTCAAGTAGGAGGCAGTTGGTCAGATAGGAGGCAGTTGGTCAGGTAGGAGGCAGTTGGTCGGGTAGGAAGCAGTCGGTCAGGTAGGAGGCAGTTGGTCAAGTAGGAGGCAGTTGGTCAGGTAGGAAGCAGTTGGTCAGGTAGGAGGCAGTTGTTCAGGTAGTAGACAGGTATCAAGTTAAAGGTCTTACTCACATTGGCTGCAGAGAGTGTGATTACACAGTCTTCCGGAACAGCTGGTGCTCTCATGCATGTTATTTGCCTCGAAGCGGTTATAGAAGTAGTTTATCATTTGGTAGGCCCGGGTCACTGGGCAGCACTTGGCTGTGCTTCCCTTTGTAGTCTGTAATGGTTTGCAAGCCCTGCCACATCGATGAGTGTCAGAGCCAGTGTAGTACGATTCGATCTTAGTGCTGTATTGACGCTTTGCCTGTTTGATGGTTCGTCGGAGGGCATAGTAAGATTCCGGGATTCCTTGAATGCGACAGCTCTAGAGGATATATAGTTTAACAGCTAAAGTGGTAGGCTGTGTTGGGTTCTGACAGAGGGCTCAGGTGAAGTGGTCGGCTGTGTTGGGTTCTGACAGAGTGCTCAGGTGAAGTGGTAGGCTGTGTTGGGTTCTGACAGAGGGCTCAGGTGAAGTGGTAGGCTGTGTTGGGTTCTGACAGAGGGCTCAGGTGAAGTGGTAGGCTGTGTTGGGTTCTGACAGAGGGCTCAGGTGAAGTGGTAGGCTGTGTTGGGTTCTGACAGAGGGCTCAGGTGAAGTGGTAGGCTGTGTTGGGTTCTGACCGAGGGCTCAGGTAAAGTCGTAGGCTGTGTTGGGTTCTGACAGAGGGCTCAGGTGAAGTGGTAGGCTGTGTTGGGTTCTGACCGAGGACTCAGGTAAAGTGGTAGGCTGTGTTGGGTTCTGACAGAGGGCTCAGGTAAAGTGGCTATACACAGGAAGTACCAGATCAATGTGGAGCTATATACAGGAAGTACCAGATCAATGTGGAGCTATATGCAGGAAGTACCAGATATATGTGGAGCTATATACAGGAAGTACCAGATCAATGTGGAGCTATATACAGGAAGTACCAGATCAATGTGGAGCTATATACAGGAAGTACCAGATCAATGTGGAGCTATATACAGGAAGTACCAGATCAATGTGGAGCTATATACAGGAAGTAACAGATCAATGTGGAGTTATATACAGGGAGTTCCAGTAACAGATCAATGTGGAGCTATATACAGGAAGTACCGGTACCAGATCAATGTGGAGCTATATACAGGAAGTACCAGATCAATGTGGAGATATATACAGGAAGTACCAGAACCAGATCAATGTGGAGCTATATACAGGAAGTACCAGTACCAGATCAATGTGGAGATATATACAGGAAGTACCAGTACCAAATCAATGTGGAGCTATATTCAGGAAGTACCAGATCAATGTGGAGATATATACAGAGAGTACCAGTACCAAATCAATGTGGAGCTATAT
This sequence comes from Oncorhynchus tshawytscha, assembly GCF_018296145.1. Taxonomy (NCBI): domain Eukaryota; kingdom Metazoa; phylum Chordata; class Actinopteri; order Salmoniformes; family Salmonidae; genus Oncorhynchus; species Oncorhynchus tshawytscha. Next base: position 225,617 of record NC_056430.1, on the reverse strand, counting down.
TCAGGAAGTACCAGATCAATGTGGAGATATATACAGAGAGTACCAGTACCAGATCAATGTGGAGCTATATACAGGAAGTACCAGATCAATGTGGAGATATATACAGAGAGTACCAGTACCAGATCAATGTGGAGCTATATACAGGAAGTATCAGTACCAGATCAATGTGGAGCTATATACAGGAGTACCAGTACCAGATCAATGTGGAGCTATATACAGGAGCACCAGATCAATGTGGAGCTATATACATGAAGTACCAGTACCAGATCAATGTGGAGCTATATACAGGAAGTAACAGATCAATGTGGAGTTATATACAGGGAGTTCCAGTACCAGATCAATGTGGAGCTATATACAGGAAGTACCGGTACCAGATCAATGTGGAGCTATATACAGGAAGTACCAGATCAATGTGGAGCTATATACAGGAAGTACCAGAACCAGATCAATGTGGAGCTACATACAGGAAGTACCAGTACCAGATCAATGTGGAGCTATATACAGGAAGTACCAGTACCAGATCAATGTGGAGCTATATACAGGAAGTACCAGATCAATGTGGAGCTATATACAGGAAGTACCAGTACCAGATCAATGTGGAGCTATATACAGGAAGTACCAGATCAATGTGGAGCTATATACAGGAAGTACCAGTACCAGATCAATGTGGAGCTATATACAGGGAGTACCAGATTAATGTGGAGCTATATACAGGGAGTACCAGTACCAGATCAATGTGGAGCTATATACAGGAAGTACCAGTACCAGATCAATGTGGAGCTATATACAGGAAGTACCAGTACCAGATCAATGTGGAGCTGTATACAGGGAGCACCAGATCAATGTGGAGCTATATACAGGGAGTACCAGTACCAGATCAATGTGGAGTTATATACAGGGAGTACCAGATCAATGTGGAGCTATATACAGGGAGTTCCAGTACCAGATCAATGTGGAGCTATATACAGGGAGTACCAGATCAATGTGGATCTATATACAGGGTGTTCCAGTACCAGATCAATGTGGAGCTATATACAGGGAGTACCAGTACCAGATCAATGTGGAGCTATAAACAGGGAGTACCAGTACCAGATCAATGTGGAGTTATATACAGGAAGTACCAGTACCAGATCAATGTGGAGCTATATACAGGGAGTTCCAGTACCAGATCAATGTGGAGCTATATACAGGGAGTACCAGTACCAGATCAATGTGGAGCTATATACAGGGAGTACCAGTACCAGATCAATGTGGAGTTATATACAGGAAGTACCAGATCAATGTGGAGTTATATACAGGAAGTACCAGTACCAGATCAATGTGGAGTTATATACAGGAAGTACCAGATCAATGTGGAGCTATATACGGGGAGTACCAGTACCAGATCAATGTGGAGTTATATACAGTGAGTACCAGTACCAGATCAATGTGGAGCTATATACAGGGAGTACCAGGTACCAGATCAATGTGGAGCAATATACAGGGAGTACCAGATCAATGTGGAGCTATATACAGGGAGTACCAGTACCAGATCAATGTGGAGTTATATACAGGGAGTACCAGTACCAGATCAATGTGGAGTTATATACAGGGAGTACCAGTACCAGATCAATGTGGAGTTATATACAGGGTGTACCAGATCAATGTGGAGCTATATACAGGAAGTACCAGTACCAGATCAATGTGGAGTTATATACAGTGAGTACCAGTACCAGATCAATGTGGAGCTATATACAGGGAGTACCAGTACCAGATCAATGTGGAGCTATATACATGGAGTTCCAGTACCAGATCAATGTGGAGCTATATACAGGGAGTACCGGTACCAGATCAATGTGGAGCTATATACAGGGAGTACCAGTACCAGATCAATGTGCAGCTATATACAGGGATTACCAGTACCAGATCAATGTGGAGTTATATACAGGGAGTACCAGTACCAGATCAATGTGGAGTTATATACAGGGAGTACCAGATCAATGTGGAGCTATATACAGGGAGTACCAGTACCAGATCAATGTGGAGTTATATACAGGGAGTACCAGATCAATGTGGAGCTATATACAGGAAGTACCAGTACCAGATCAATGTGGAGTTATATACAGGGAGTACCAGATCAATGTGGAGCTATATACAGGGAGTACCAATACCAGATCAATGTGGAGCTATATACAGGAAGTTCCAGATCAATGTGGAGCTATATACAGGGAGTACCAATACCAGATCAATGTGGAGCTATATACAGGAAGTACCAGTACCAGATCAATGTGGAGTTATATACAGGGAGTTCCAGTACCAGATCAATGTGGAGCTATATACAGGGAGTACCAGTACCAGATCAATGTGGAGCTATATACAGGGAGTACCGGTACCAGATCAATGTGGAGTTATATACAGGGAGTACCAGTACCATATCAATGTGGAGTTATATACAGGGAGTACCAGTACCAGATCAATGTGGAGTTATATACAGGAGTACCAGTACCAGATCAATGTGGAGCTATATACAGGGAGTACCAGTACCAGATCAATGTGGAGTTATATACAGGGAGTACCAGTACCAGATCAATGTGGAGTTATATACAGGGAGTACCAGATCAATGTGGAGCTATATACAGGAAGTACCAGTACCAGATCAATGTGGAGTTATATACAGGGAGAACCAGATCAATGTGGAGCTATATACAGGAAGTACCAGTACCAGATCAATGTGGATTTATATACAGGGAGTACCAGATCAATGTGGACTTATATACAGGGAGTACCAATACCAGATCAATGTGGAGCTATATACAGGAAGTTCCAGATCAATGTGGAGCTATATACAGGGAGTACCAGATCAATGTGGAGCTATATACAGGGAGTACCAGTACCAGATCAATGTGGAGCTAAATACAGGGAGTACCAGTACCAGATCAATGTGGAGTTATATACAGGAAGTACCAGTACCAGATCAATGTGGAGCTATATACAGGGAGTTCCAGTACCAGATCAATGTGGAGCTATATACAGGGAGTACCAGTACCAGATCAATGTGGAGCTATATACAGGGAGTACCAGTACCAGATCAATGTGGAGTTATATACAGGGAGTACCAGTACCAGATCAATGTGGAGTTATATACAGGGAGTACCAGATCAATGTGGAGCTATATACAGGGAGTTCCAGTACCAGATCAATGTGGAGCTATATACAGGGAGTACCGGTACCAGATCAATGTGGAGCTATATACAGGGAGTACCAGATCAATGTGGAGCTATATACAGGGAGTACCGGTACCAGATCAATGTGGAGTTATATACAGGGAGTACCAGTACCAGATCAATGTGGAGTTATATACAGGGAGTACCAGTACCAGATCAATGTGGAGCTATATACAGGGAGTTCCAGTACCAGATCAATGTGGAACTATATACAGGAAGTACCAGTACCAGATCAATGTGGAGCTATATACAGGGAGTTCCAGTACCAGATCAATGTGGAGCTATATACAGGGAGTACCAGTACCAGATCAATGTGGAGCTATTTTCAGGGACTACCAGTACCAGATCAATGTGGAGCTATATACAGGGAGTACCAGTACCAGATCAAGGTGGAGTTATATACAGGAAGTACCAGTACCAGATCAATGTGGAGCTATATACAGGGAGTTCCAGTACCAGATCAATGTGGAGTTATATACAGGGAGTACCAGTACCAGATCAATGTGGAGTTATATACAGGGAGTACCAGATCAATGTGGAGCTATATACAGGAAGTACCAGTACCAGATCAATGTGGAGTTATATACAGGGAGTACCAGATCAATGTGGAGCTATATACAGGGAGTACCAATACCAGAACAATGTGGAGCTATATACAGGATGTACCAGTACCAGATCAATGTGGAGTTATATACAGGGAGTACCAGTACCAGATCAATGTGGAGCTATATACAGGGAGTACCAGTACCAGAACAATGTGGAGCTATATACAGGGAGTTCCAGTACCAGATCAATGTGGAGCTATATACAGGGAGTACCAGTACCAGATGAATGTGGAGTTATATACAGGGAGTACCAGATCAATGTGGAGCTATATACAGGAAGTACCAGTACCAGATCTATGTGGAGCTATATACAGGAAGTACCAGTACCAGATCAATGTGGAGTTATATACAGGGAGTACCAGTACCAGATCAATGTGGAGCTATATACAGGGAGTACCAGTACCAGATCAATGTGGAGCTATATACAGGGAGTACCAGTACCAGATCAATGTGGAGCTATATACAGGGAGTTCCAGTACCAGATCAATGTGGAGCTATATACAGGGAGTACCAGTACCAGATCAATGTGGAGTTATATACAGGGAGTACCAGTACCAGATCAATGTGCAGCTATATACAGGGATTACCAGTACCAGATCAATGTGGAGTTATATACAGGGAGTACCAGTACCAGATCAATGTGGAGTTATATACAGGGAGTACCAGATCAATGTGGAGCTATATACAGGGAGTACCAGATCAATGTGGAGCTATATACAGGGAGTACCAGTACCAGATCAATGTGGAGCTATATACAGGGAGTACCAGTACCAGATCAATGTGGAGTTATATACAGGGAGTACCAGACCAATGTGGAGCTATATACAGGAAGTACCAGTACCAGATCAATGTGGAGTTATATACAGGGAGTACCAGATCAATGTGGAGCTATATACAGGAAGTACCAGTACCAGATCAATGTGGAGTTATATACAGGGAGTTCCAGTACCAGATCAATGTGGAGCTATATACAGGGAGTACCGGTACCAGATCAATGTGGAGTTATATACAGGGAGTACCAGTACCAGATCAATGTGGAGCTATATACAGGGAGTACCAGTACCAGATCAATGTGGAGCTATATACAGGGTTCACCAGTACCAGATCAATGTGGAGTTATATACAGGGTGTACCAGATCAATGTGGAGCTATATACAGGAGTACCAGTACCAGATCAATGTGGAGCTATATACAGGGATTACCATTACCAGATCAATGTGGAGCTATATACAGGAGTACCAGTACCAGATCAATGTGGAGCTATATACAGGGAGTACCAGTACCAGATCAATGTGGAGCAATACAGTGGATCAATGTGGAGTATATACAGGGAGTACCAGTACCAGATCAATGTGGAGTTATATACAGGAACCAGTACCAGATCAATGTGGAGTTATATACAGGAAGTACCAGTACCAGATCAATGTGGAGCTATATACAGGGAGTTCCAGTACCAGATCAATGTGGAGCTATATACAGGGAGTACCAGATCAATGTGGAGCTATATACAGGAGTTCCAGTACCAGATCAATGTGGAGCTATATACAGGGAGTTCCAGTACCAGATCAATGTGGAGCTATATACAGGAAGTACCAGATCAATGTGGAGTTATATACAGGAAGTACCAGATCAATGATCAATGTGGAGTTATATACAGGGAGTACCAGTACAGATCAATGTGGAGCTATATACAGGAAGTACCAGTACCAGATCAATGTGGAGCTATATACAGGAAGTACCAGTACCAGATCAATGTGGAGCTATATACAGGAAGTACCAGTACCAGATCAATGTGGAGCTATATACAGGAAGTACCAGTACCAGATCAATGTGGAGCTATATACAGGAAGTACCAGATCAATGTGGAGCTATATACAGGAAGTACCAGTACCAGATCAATGTGGAGCTATATACAGGAAGTACCAGATCAATGTGGAGCTATATACAGGAGTACCAGTACCAGATCAATGTGGAGCTATATACAGGGAGTACCAGTACCAGATCAATGTGGAGCTATATACAGGAAGTACCAGTACCAGATCAATGTGGAGCTATATACAGGAAGTACCAGATCAATGTGGAGCTATATACAGGAAGTACCAGTACCAGATCAATGTGGAGCTATATACAGGAAGTACCAGATCAATGTGGAGCTATATACAGGAAGTACCAGTACCAGATCAATGTGGAGCTATATACAGGGAGTACCAGATCAATGTGGAGCTATATACAGGAAGTACCAGTACCAGATCAATGTGGAGCTATATACAGGGAGTACCAGTACCAGATCAATGTGGAGCTATATACAGGGAGTACCAGTACCAGATCAATGTGGAGCTATATACAGGAAGTACCAGTACCAGATCAATGTGGAGCTATATACAGGAGTACCAGTACCAGATCAATGTGGAGCTCAATATATATACAGGGAGTAGTACCAGATCAATGTGGAGCTATATACAGGGAGTACCAGTACCAGATCAATGTGGAGTTATATACAGGAAGTACCAGTACCAGATCAATGTGGAGCTATATACAGGGAGTTCCAGTACCAGATCAATGTGGAGCTATATACAGGGAGTACCAGTACCAGATCAATGTGGAGCTATATACAGGGAGTACCAGTACCAGATCAATGTGGAGTTATATACAGGAGTAGTACCAGATCAATGTGGAGTTATATACAGGAAGTACCAGTACCAGATCAATGTGGAGTTATATACAGGAGTACCAGTACCAGATCAATGTGGAGCTATATACAGGGAGTACCAGTACCAGATCAATGGGAGTAATAGCTATACAGGAAGTACCAGATCAATGTGGAGCTATATACAGGAAGTACCAGTACCAGATCAATGTGGAGCTATATACAGGGAGTACCAGTACCAGATCAATGTGGAGCTATATACAGGAGTACCAGTACCAGATCAATGTGGAGCTATATACAGTACCAGATCAATGTGGAGTATACCAGTACCAGATCAATGTGGAGCTATATACAGGGAGTACCAGTACCAGATCAATGTGGAGCTATATACAGGGAGTACCAGTACCAGATCAATGTGGAGCTATATACAGGGAGTACCAGTACCAGATCAATGTGGAGTTATATACAGGAGTACCAGTACCAGATCAATGTGGAGTTATATACAGGGAGTACCAGATCAATGTGGAGCTATATACAGGGAGTACAGGATCAATGTGGAGTTATATACAGGGAGTACCAGATCAATGTGGAGCTATATACAGGAAGTACCAGTACCAGATCAATGTGGAGTTATATACAGGAGTACCAGTACCAGATCAATGTGGAGCTATATACAGGGAGTACCAATACCAGATCAATGTGGAGCTATATACAGGAAGTACCAGATCAATGTGGAGCTATATACAGGAGTACCAGTACCAGATCAATGTGGAGCTATATACAGGAGTACCAGTACCAGTATCAGATCAATGTGGAGCTATACACAGGGAGTACCAGTACCAGATCAATGTGGAGCTATATACAGGGAGTACCGGTACCAGATCAATGTGGAGTTATATACAGGGAGTACCAGTACCATATCAATGTGGAGTTATATACAGGGAGTACCAGTACCAGATCAATGTGCAGCTATATACAGGGATTACCAGTACAAGATCAATTTGGAGTTATATACAGGGAGTACCAGTACCAGATCAATGTGGAGTTATATACAGGGAGTACCAGTACCAGATCAATGTGGAGTTATATACAGGGAGTACCAGTACCAGATCAATGTGGAGTTATATACAGCTATATACAGGGATTACCAGTACCAGATCAATGTGGAGTTATATACAGGGTGTACCAGATCAATGTGGAGCTATATACAGGAAGTACCAGTACCAGATCAATGTGGAGTTATATACAGGAGTTCCAGTACCAGATCAATGTGGAGCTATATACAGGGAGTACCAATACCAGATCAATGTGGAGCTATATACAGGAAGTTCCAGATCAATGTGGAGCTATATACAGGGAGTACCAGATCAATGTGGAGCTATATACAGGGAGTACCAGTACCAGATCAATGTGGAGCTAAATACAGGGAGTACCAGTACCAGATCAATGTGGAGTTATATACAGGAAGTACCAGTACCAGATCAATGTGGAGCTATATACAGGGTACCAGATCAATGTGGAGCCAGTACCAGATCAATGTGGAGCTATATACAGGGAGTACCAGTACCAGATCAATGTGGAGTTATATACAGGGAGTACCAGTACCAGATCAATGTGGAGTTATATACAGGGTAGTACCAGATCAATGTGGAGCTATATACAGGGAGTACCAGTACCAGATCAATGTGGAGCTATATACAGGAGTACCAGTACCAGATCAATGTGGAGCTATATACAGGGAGTTCCAGTACCAGATCAATGTGGAGTTATATACAGGGAGTACCAGTACCAGATCAATGTGGAGCTATATACAGGAGTACCAGATCAATGTGGAGCTATATACAGGAAGTACCAGTACCAGATCAATGTGGAGTTATATACAGGAGTACCAGTACCAGATCAATGTGGAGCTATATACAGGGAGTACCAGTACCAGATCAATGTGGAGCTATATACAGGGAGTTCCAGGTACCAGATCAATGTGGAGCTATATACAGTGGAGCTATATACAGGGAGTACCAGTACCAGATCAATGTGGAGTTATATACAGGGAGTACCAGATCAATGTGGAGCTATATACAGGAAGTACCAGTACCAGATCAATGTGGAGCTATATACAGGAAGTACCAGTACCAGATCAATGTGGAGCTATATACAGGGAGTACCAGTACCAGATCAATGTGGAGCTATATACAGGGAGTACCAGTACCAGATCAATGTGGAGCTATATACAGGGAGTACCAGTACCAGATCAATGTGGAGCTATATACAGGGAGTTCCAGTACCAGATCAATGTGGAGCTATATACAGGGAGTACCAGTACCAGATCAATGTGGAGCTTATACAGGGAGTACCAGTACCAGATCAATGTGGAGCTATATACAGGAGTTACCAGATCAATGTGGAGCTATATACAGGGAGTACCAGACCAGATCAATGTGGAGTTATATACAGGAGTACCAGTACCAGATCAATGTGGAGTTATATACAGGGAGTACCAGATCAATGTGGAGCTATATACAGGGAGTACCAGTACCAGATCAATGTGGAGCTATATACAGGGAGTATCAGACCAGATCAATGTGGAGCTATATACAGGGAGTACCAGTACCAGATCAATGTGGAGCTATATACAGGGAGTACCAGTACCAGATCAATGTGGAGCTATATACAGGGAGTACCAGACCAATGTGGAGTTATATACAGGGAGTACCAGATCAATGTGGAGTTATATACAGGGAGTACCAGACCAATGTGGAGCTATATACAGGAAGTACCAGTACCAGATCAATGTGGAGTTATATACAGGGAGTACCAGATCAATGTGGAGCTATATACAGGAAGTACCAGATCAATGTGGAGCTATATACAGGAAGTACCAGTACCAGATCAATGTGGAGTTATATACAGGAAGTACCAGATCAATGTGGAGCTATATACAGGAAGTACCAGTACCAGATCAATGTGGAGTTATATACAGGGAGTACCAGATCAATGTGGAGCTATATACAGGGAGTACCAATACCAGATCAATGTGGAGCTATATACAGGATGTACCAGTACCAGATCAATGTGGAGTTATATACAGGGAGTACCAGTACCAGATCAATGTGGAGCTATATACAGGGAGTACCAGTACCAGATCAATGTGGAGCTATATACAGGGAGTTCCAGTACCAGATCAATGTGGAGCTATATACAGGGAGTACCAGATCAATGTGGAGCTATATACAGGGAGTACCAGATCAACGTGGAGCTATATACAGGGAGTACCAGTACCAGATCAATGTGGAGCTAAATACAGGGATTACCATTACCAGATCAATGTGGAGTTATATACAGGAAGTACCAGTACCAGATCAATGTGGAGCTATATACAGGGAGTACCAGTACCAGATCAATGTGGAGCTATATACAGGGAGTTCCAGTACCAGATCAATGTGGAGCTATATACAGGGAGTACCAGTACCAGATCAATGTGGAGCTATATACAGGGAGTACCAGTACCAGATCAATGTGGAGTTATATACAGGAAGTACCAGATCAACGTGGAGTTATATACAGGAAGTACCAGTACCAGATCAATGTGGAGCTATATACAGGGAGTTCCAGTACCAGATCAATGTGGAGCTATATACAGGGAGTACCAGATCAATGTGGAGCTATATACAGGGAGTTCCAGTACCAGATCAATGTGGAGCTATATACAGGGAGTTCCAGTACCAGATCAATGTGGAGCTATATACAGGAAGTACCAGATCAATGTGGAGTTATATACAGGAAGTACCAGTACCAGATCAATGTGGAGTTATATACAGGGAGTACCAGTACAAGATCAATGTGGAGCTATATACAGGAAGTACCAGTACCAGATCAATGTGGAGCTATATACAGGAAGTACCAGTACCAGATCAATGTGGAGTTATATACAGGGAGTACCAGTACAAGATCAATGTGGAGCTATATACAGGAAGTACCAGTACCAGATCAATGTGGAGCTATATACAGGAAGTACCAGTACCAGATCAATGTGGAGAGGTATGAGGTAATACGGTGCATTCGAAAAGTATTCAGCCCCTTTCACGCCTTATTCTAAAATGGATAAAACATATATTTTCCCTCATTAATCTACACACAATACCCCATAATGACAAAGTGAAAAAAAAATTGTTGAATTTTTAAAAAAATGTTTAAAAAAATAAATAAATCTGAAATACTTTATTTACTGTACATCAATCAGTATTCATACCCTTTGTTATGAGACTCGAAATTGAACTCTGGTGTGAAAACACAGTGAACTCCATCATTCTTAAATGTAAGAAGTCTGGAACCACCAAGACTCTACCTAGAGTTGGCCGCCCGGCCAAACTGAGCAATCGGGGGGGGAAGGGCCTTGGTCAGGGTGGTGAGCAGCAACCTAATGGTAACTCTGACAGAGCTCCAGAGTTTCTCTGTGGAGATGGGAGAACCTTCCAGAAGGACAACCATCTCTGCAGCACTCCACCAATCAGGGATATGGTAGAGTGGCCAGACGGAAGCCACTCCTCAGTAAAAGGCACATGACAGCCTGCTTGGTGTTTGCCAAAAGGCACCTAAAGACTCTCAGACCATGAGAAACAAGATTCTCTGGTCTGATGAAACCAAGATTAAACTCTTTGGCCTGAGTGCCAAGTGTCACGTCTGGAGGAAACCTGGCACCATCCCTACTGTGATGCATGGTGGTCGCATTATCATGCTGTGGGGATGTTTTTCAGCGGCAGGGACTGAGCGACTAGTCAGGATCAAGGGAAAGATGAATGGAGCAAAGTACAGAGAGATCTTTGATTAAAACCTGCTCCAGAGCACTGAGTGCCTCAGACTGGGGTGAAGGTTCACCTTACAACAGGATAATGACCCTAAGCACACAGCCAAGACAACACAGGAGTGGCTTTGGGACAAGTCTCTGAATGTCCTTGAGTGGCCCAGCCAGAGTCCGGACTTGAACCCAATCGAATATCTCTGGAGAGACCTGAAAATATATGTGCAGCGTCACTCCCCATCCAACCTAACAGAGCTGAAGAGGATCTGCAGAAAACAATGGGAGAAACTCCCCAAATACAGGTGTGCCAAGCTTGTAGCGTCATACCCAAGAAGACTCAAAGCTCTAATCGCTGCCAAAGGTGCTTCAACAAAGTACTTAGTAAAGGGTCTGAATACTTATGTAAATGTGAAATTTCTGTCTTTTATTTATAATAAATGTGCATAAATATCTAAAAAACTGTTTTCGCCTTGTCATTATGGGGGTATTGTGATGTCATTATGGGGTATTGTGATGTCATTATGGGGTATTGTGATGTCATTATGGGGTTATTGTGATGAAATCATCAAATGATGAGTGCAAAAGTGTGTGTGTATGTTTGTGTGTGGGTGTGTATATCGTGTGTATATAGTGTGTATATATAGTCTAGTGAATGTGTATATAGTGTGTATATATAGTCTAGTGAGTGTGTATATAGTGTGTATATATAGTCTAGTGAGTGTGCATATAGTGTGTATATATAGTGTAGTGAGTGTATATATAGTGTGTATATACAGTCTAGTGAGTGTGTATATAGTGTGTATATATAGTCTAGTGATGTGTATATAGTCTAGTGAATGTGTATATAGTGTGTATATATAGTCTAGTGAATGTGTATATAGTGTGTATAAATAGTCTAGTGAGTGTGTATGTAGTGTGTATATATAGTCTAGTGAGTGTGTATATATAGTAGTGTGTGTATATAGTGTGTATATATAGTCTAGTGAATGTGTATATAGTGTGTATATATAGTCTAGTGAGTGTGTATATAGTGTGTATATATAGTCTAGTGAGTGTGTATATATATATATAGTCTAGTGAGTGTGTATATATAGTCTAGTGAGTGTGTATATATAGTCTAGTGAATGTGTATATAGTGTGTATATATAGTCTAGTGAATGTGTATATAGTGTGTATATATAGTCTGAGTGTGTAGTGTGTATATATAGTCTAGTGAGTGTGTATATAGTGTGTATATATAGTCTAGTGAATGTGTATATATAGTCTAGTGAGTGTGTAAATATAGTCTAGTGAGTGTGTATATAGTGTGTGTATAGTCTAGTCAGTGTGTATATAGTGTGTATATATAGTCTAGTGAGTGTGTATATAGTGTGTATATATAGTCTAGTGAGTGTGTATATAGTGTGTATATATAGTCTAGTGAGTGTGTACATATAGTCTAGTGAGTGTGTATATATAGTCTAGTAAGTGTGTATATAGTCTAGTGAGTTTGTATATAGTGTTTATATATAGTCTAGTGAGTGTGTATATACTACGTGTATATATAGTCTAGTGAGTGTGTATATAGTGTGTATATATAGTCTAGTGAGTGTGTATATAGTGTGTATATATAGTCTAGTGATATAGTGTGTATATATAGTCTAGTGAGTGTGTATATAGTGTGTATATATAGTCTAGTGAGTGTATATATATAGTCTAGTGAGTGTGTATATAGTGTGTATATATAGTCTAGTGAATGTGTATATAGTGTGTATATATAGTCTAGTGAGTGTGTATATAGTGTGTATATATAGTCTAGTGAGTGTGTATATAGTGTGTATATATAGTCTAGTGAGTGTATATAGTCTAGTGAATGTGTATATAGTGTGTATATATAGTCTAGTGAGTGTGTGTGTATATATAGTCTAGTGAGTGTGTATATATAGTCTAGTGAGTGTGTATATATAGTCTAGTGAGTGTGTATATATAGTCTAGTGAGTGTGTATATACTGTGTATATATAGTCTAGTGAGTGTGTATATAGTGTGTATATATAGTCTAGTGAGTGTGTATATATAGTCTAGTGAGTGTGTAAATATAGTCTAGTGAGTGTGTATATAGTAGTCTAGTAGTGTGTATATAGTCTAGTGAGTGTGTATATACTGTGTATATATAGTCTAGTGAGTGTGTATATAGTGTGTATATATAGTCTAGTGAGTGTGTATATAGTGTGTATATAGTGTGTGTATATATAGTCTAGTGAGTGTGTATATAGTGTGTATATATAGTCTAGTGAGTGTGTATATATAGTCTAGTGAGTGTGTATATAGTGTGTATATATAGTCTAGTGAGTGTGTATATATAGTCTAGTGAGTGTGTATGTAGTGTGTATATATAGTCTAGTGAATGTATATATAGTGTGTATATATAGTCTAGTGAGTGTGTATATAGTGTGTATATATAGTCTAGTGAGTGTGTATATAGTGTGTATATATAGTCTAGTGAGTGTGTATATATAGTCTAGTGAATGTGTATATAGTGTGTATATATAGTCTAGTGAGTGTGTATATAGTGTGTATATATAGTCTAGTGAGTGTGTATATAGTGTGTATATATAGTCTAGTGAATGTGTATATAGTGTTTATATATAGTCTAGTGAGTGTGTATATAGTGTGTATATATAGTCTAGTGAGTATGTATATAGTGTGTATATATAGTCTAGTGAATGTATATATAGTGTGTATATATAGTCTAGTGTGTGTATATAGTGTGTATATAGTATATATAGTCTAGTGAATGTATATATAGTCTGTCTGTATATATAGTCTAGTGAGTCTTTATATAGTGTGTATATATAGTCTAGTGAGTGTGTATATAGTGTGTATATATAGTCTAGTGAGTGTGTATATATAGTCTAGTGAATGTGTATATAGTGTGTATATATAGTCTAGTGAGTGTGTATATAGTGTGTATATATAGTCTAGTGAATGTGTATATAGTGTGTATATATAGTCTAGTGAGTGTCTATATAGTGTGTATATATAGTCTAGTGAGTGTGTATATATAGTCTAGTGTATATATAGTCTAGTGAGTGTGTATATAGTGTGTATATATAGTCTAGTGAATGTGTATATAGTGTGTATATATAGTCTAGTGAGTGTGTATATAGTGTGTATATATAGTGTAGTGAGTGTGTATATATAGTCTAGTGAATGTGTATATAGTGTGTATATATAGTCTAGTGAATGTGTATATAGTGTGTATATATAGTCTAGTGAGTGTGTATATAGTGTGTTTATATAGTCTAGTGAGTGTGTATATAGTGTGTATATATAGTCTAGTGAATGTGTATATATAGTCTAGTCAGTGTGTATATAGTGTGTATATATAGTCTAGTGAGTGTGTATATAGTGTGTATATATAGTCTAGTGAGTGTGTATATAGTGTGTATATATAGTCTAGTGAATGTGTATATAGTGTGTATATATAGTCTAGTGAGTGTGTATATAGTGTGTATATATAGTCTAGTGAGTGTGTATATATAGTCTAGTGAATGTGTATATAGTGTGTATATATAGTCTAGTGAGTGTGTACATAGTGTGTATATATAGTCTAGTGAGTGTGTACATAGTGTGTATATATAGTCTAGTGAATGTGTATATAGTGTGTATATATAGTCTAGTGAGTGTGTATACAGTGTGTATATAAAGTCTAGTGAATGTGTATATAGTGTGTATATATAGTCTAGTGAGTGTGTATATAGTGTGTATATATAGTGTGAGTGAGTGTGTATATATAGTCTAGTGAATGTGTATATAGTGTGTATATATAGTCTAGTGAATGTGTATATAGTGTGTATATATAGTCTAGTGAGTGTGTATATAGTGTGTATATATAGTCTAGTGAGTGTGTATATAGTGTGTATATATAGTGTGTATATATAGTCTAGTGAGTGTGTATATAGTGTGTATATATAGTCTAGTGAGTGTGTATATATAGTCTAGTGAGTGTGTATATAGTGTGTATATATAGTCTAGTGAGTGTGTATATATAGTCTAGTGAGTGCGTATATAGTGTGTATATATAGTCTAGTGAGTGTGTATATACTGTGTATATATAGTCTAGTGAGTGTGTATGTAGTGTGTATATATAGTCTAGTGAGTGTGTATATAGTGTGTATATATAGTCTAGTGAGTGTGTATATAGTGTGTATATATAGTCTAGTGAATGTATATATAGTGTGTATATATATTCTAGTGAATGTGTATATAGTGTATATATAGTCTAGTGAGTGTGTATATAGTGTGTATATATAGTCTAGTGTGTATATAGTGAGTGTGTATATAGTGTGTATATATAGTCTAGTGAATGTATATATAGTGTGTATATATTGTCTAGTGAGTGTGTATATAGTGTGTATATATAGTCTAGTGAATGTATATATAGTCTGTATATATAGTCTAGTGAGTCTTTATATATAGTGTGTATATATAGTCTAGTGAGTGTGTATATAGTGTGTATATATAGTCTAGTGAGTGTGTATATATAGTCTAGTGAATGTGTATATAGTGTGTATATATAGTCTAGTGAATGTGTATATAGTGTGTATATATAGTCTAGTGAGTGTGTATATAGTGTGTATATATAGTCTAGTGAGTTAGTACATATAGTCTAGTAAATGTGTATATAGTGTGTATATATAGTCTAGTGAGTGTGTATATAGTGTGTATATATAGTCTAGTGAGTGTGTATATAGTGTGTATATATAGTCTAGTGAGTGTGTATATAGTGTGTATATATAGTCTAGTGAGTTCGTACATATAGTCTAGTGAATGTGTATATAGTGTGTATATATAGTCTAGTGAGTGTATATATAGTGTGTATCTATAGTCTAGTGAGTGTGTATATAGTGTATATATATATAGTCTAGTGAGTGGGTACATAGTGTGTATATATAGTCTAGTGAATGTGTATATAGTGTGTATATATAGTCTAGTGAGTGTGTATATAGTGTGTATATATAGTCTAGTGAGTGTGTATATATTGTGCGTATATATAGTCTAGTGAGTGTGTATACAGTGTGTATATAGAGTCTAGTTAGTGTGTATATAGTGTGTATATATAGTCTAGTGAGTGTGTATATAGTGTGTATATATAGTCTAGTGAGTGTGTATGTAGTGTGTATATATAGTCTAGTGAGTGTATATATAGTGTGTATATATAGTCTAGTGAGTGTGTATATAGTGTGTATATATTGTCTAGTGAATGTGTATATAGTGTGTATATATAGTCTAATGAGTGTGTATATAGTGTGTATATATAGTCTAGTGAGTGTGTATATATAGTCTAGTGAATGTCTATATAGTGTGTATATATAGTCTAGTGAATGTGTATATAGTGTGTATATATAGTCTAGTGAGTGTGTATATATTGTGCGTATATATAGTCTAGTGAGTGTGTATACAGTGTGTATATATAGTCTAGTGAGTGTGTATATAGTGTGTATATATAGTCTAGTGAATGTGTATATAGTGTGTATATATAGTCTAGTGAGTGTGTATATAGTGTGTATATATAGTCTAGTGAGTGTGTATATATTGTATATATATATATAGTCTAGTGAGTGGGTATATAGTGTGTATATATAGTCTAGTGAATATGTATATAGTGTGTATATATAGTCTAGTGAGTGTGTATATAGTGTGTATATATAGTCTAGTGAGTGTGTATATAGTTGTTTATATAGTCTAGTGAGTGTGTATATAGTGTGTATATATAGTCTAGTGAGTGTGTATATATAGTCTAGTGAATGTGTATACAGTGTGTATATATATTTTTATGCAAGTAAATAAATAAAAACAGTATGGGGATGAGGTAGGTGAAAATGGGTGGGCTATTTACCAATAGACTATGTACAGCAGCAGCGATCGGTTAGCTGCTCAGATAGCTGATGTTTGAAGTTGGTGAGGGAGATAAAAGTCTCCAACTTCAGCGATTTTTGCAATTCGTTCCAGTCACAGGCAGCAGAGTACTGGAACGAAAGGCGGCCAAATGAGGTGTTGGCTTTAGGGATGATCAGTGAGATACACCTGCTGGAGCGCGTGCTACGGATGGGTGTTGCCATCGTGACCAGTGAACTGAGATAAGGCGGAGCTTTACCTAGCATGGACTTGTAGATGACCTGGAGCCAGTGGGTCTGGCGACGAATATGTAATGAGGGCCAGCCGACTAGAGCATACAGGTCGCAGTGGTGGGTGGTATAAGGTGCTTTAGTGACAAAACGGATGGCACTGTGATAGACTGCATCCAGTTTGCTGAGTAGAGTGTTGGAAGCCATTTTGTAGATGACATCGCCGAAGTCGAGGATCGGAAGGATAGTCAGTTTTACTAGGGTAAGCTTGGCGGCGTGAGTGAAGGAGGCTTTGTTACGGAATAGAAAGCCGACTCTTGATTTGATTTTCGATTGGAGATGTTTGATATGAGTCTGGAAGGAGAGTTTGCAGTCTAGCCAGACACCTAGGTACTTATAGATGTCCACATATTCAAGGTCGGAACCATCCAGGGTGGTGATGCTAGTCGGGCATGCGGGTGCAGGCAGCGATCGGTTGAAAAGCATGCATTTGGTTTTACTAGCGTTTAAGAGCAGTTGGAGGCCACGGAAGGAGTGTTGTATGGCATTGAAGCTTGTTTGGAGGTTGGATAGCACAGTGTCCAATGACGGGCCGAAAGTATATAGAATGGTGTCGTCTGCGTAGAGGTGGATCAGGGAATCGCCCGCAGCAAGAGCAACGTCATTGATATATACAGAGAAAAGAGTCGGCCCGAGAATTGAACCCTGTGGCACCCCCATAGAGACTGCCAGAGGACCGGACAGCATGCCCTCCGATTTGACACACTGAACTCTGTCTGCAAAGTAATTGGTGAACCAGGCAAGGCAGTCATCCGAAAAACCGAGGCTACTGAGTCTGCCGATAAGAATATGGTGATTGACAGAGTCGAAAGCCTTGGCAAGGTCAATGAAGACGGCTGCACAGTACTGTCTTTTATCGATGGCGGTTATGATATCGTTTAGTACCTTGAGTGTTGCTGAGGTGCACCCGTGACCGGCTCGGAAACCAGATTGCACAGCGGAGAAGGTACGGTGGGATTCGAGATGGTCAGTGACCTGTTTGTTGACTTGGCTTTCGAAGACCTTAGATAGGCAGGGCAGGATGGATATAGGTCTGTAACAGTTTGGGTCCAGGGTGTCTCCCCTTTGAAGAGGGGGATGACTGCGGCAGCTTTCCAATCCTTGGGGATCTCAGACGATATGAAAGAGAGGTTGAACAGGCTGGTAATAGGGGTTGCGACAATGGCGGCGGAAAGTTTCAGAAATAGGGGGTCCAGATTGTCAAGCCCAGCTGATTTGTACGGGTCCAGGTTTTGCAGCTCTTTCAGAACATCTGCTATCTGGATTTGGGTAAAGGAGAACCTGGAGAGGCTTGGGCGAGGAGCTGCCGGGGGCAGAGCTGTTGGCCGAGGTTGGAGTAGCCAGGCGGAAGGCATGGCCAGCCGTTGAGAAATGCTTATTGAAGTTTTCGATAATCATGGATTTATCGGTGGTGACCGTGTTACCTAGCCTCAGTGCAGTGGGCAGCTGGGAGGAGGTGCTCTTGTTCTCCATGGACTTCACAGTGTCCCAGAACTTTTTGGAGTTGGAGCTACATGATGCAAACTTCTGCCTGAAGAAGCTGGCCTTAGCTTTCCTGACTGACTGCGTGTATTGGTTACGGACTTCCCTGAACAGTTGCATATCCCGGGGACTATTCGATGCTATTGCAGTCCGCCACAGGATGTTTTTGTGCTGGTCGAGGGCAGTCAGGTCTGGGGTGAACCAAGGACTGTATCTGTTCTTAGTTCTGCATTTTTTGAACGGAGCATGCTTATCTAAAATGGTGAGGAAGTTACTTTTAAAGAATGACCAGGCATCCTCAACTGACGGGATGAGGTCAATGTCCTTCCAGGATACCCGGGCCAGGTCGATTAGAAAGGCCTGCTCACAGAAGTGTTTTAGGGAGCGTTTGACAGTGATGAGGGGTGGTCGTTTGACTGCGGCTCCGTAGCGGATACAGGCAATGAGGCAGTGATCGCTGAGATCCTGGTTGAAGACAGCGGAGGTGTATTTGGAGGGCCAGTTGGTCAGGATGACGTCTATGAGGGTGCCCTTGTTTACAGAGTTAGGGTTGTACCTGGTGGGTTCCTTGATGATTTGTGTGAGATTGAGGGCATCTAGCTTAGATTGTAGGACTGGCGGGGTGTTAAGCATATCCCAGTTTAGGTCACCTAACAGAACAAACTCTGAGGCTAGATGGGGGCGATCAATTCACAAATGGTGTCCAGGGCACAGCTGGGGGCTGAGGGGGTCGGTAGCAGGCGGCAACAGTGAGAGACTTATTTCTGGAGAGAGTAATTTTCAAAATTAGTAGTTCGAACTGTTTGGGTATGGACCTGGAAAGTATGACATTACTTTGCAGGCTATCTCTGCAGTAGACTGCAACTCCTCCCCCTTTAGCAGTTCTATCTTGACGGAAGATGTTATAGTTGGGTATGGAAATCTCTGAATTTTTGGTGGCCTTCCTGAGCCAGGATTCAGACACAGCAAGGACATCAGGGTTAGCAGAGTGTGCTAGAGCAGTGAGTAAAACAAACTTAGGGAGGAGGCTTCTGATGTTGACATGCATGAAACCAAGGCTTTTTCGATCACAGAAGTCAACAAATGAGGGTGCCTGGGGACATGCAGGGCCTGGGTTTACCTCCACATCACCCGCGGAACAGAGAAGGAGTAGTATGAGGGTGCGGCTAAAGGCTATCAAAACTGGTCGCCTAGAGCGTTGGGGACAGAGAATAAGAGGAGCAGGTTTCTGGGCATGGTAGAATATATTCAGGGCATAATGCGCAGACAGGGGTATGGTGGGGTGCGGGTACAGCGGGGGTAAGCCCAGGCACTGGGTGATGATGAGAGAGGTTGTGTCTCTGGACATGCTGGTTGTAATGGGTGAGGTCACCGCATGTGTGGGAGGTGGGACAAAGGAGTTATCAGGGGTATGAAGAGTAGAACTAGGGGCTCCATTGTGAACTAGAACAATGATAACTAACCTGAGCAACAGTATACAAGGCATATTGACATTTGAGAGAGACATACAGTGAGGCATACAGTAATCACAGGTGTTGAATTGGGAAAGCTAGCTTAAACAGTAGGTGAGACAACAGCTAATCAGCTAGCACAACAACAGCAGGTAAAATGGCGTTGACTAGGCAACGGGGCCGACAGATAAAACATAAACAAGCAGAATGGAGTACCGTGATTAATGGACAGTCCAGAGTGCATCAGCTATGTAGCCAAGAGATCAGTGTCCAGGGGGCAGCGGTGGATGGGGCAGGGAAGCTGGACTGGCGAGTGTTATCCAGGTTGAAAAAAAGTTAACAATGACTAAATAGCTTGTAGCTAGTTAGCTGGTTAGCTTCTGGAGGTTCTTGAGTGTGTTCTAAAAATTAAAAATAATAGCGATTCCGTATCACATTGGGTGAGCCAGGTTTCCGGAAAGGTATAAACAGATTAAAAATCAAGAAGAGATAGAAAGTAAATATGGGTCCGGTGAGTGTTTGGGACGCGGCGATTCAGACGGTTAGCAGGCCTGTGCTAACAAGCTAACAGTTCGTAGGCACGGGCTAGACAAGCTAGCAGTTAGCAGGCCTGTGCTAACAAGCTAACAGTTCGTAGGCCCGGGGTAGACAAGCTAGCAGTTAGCAGGCCTGTGCTAGCTAACAGTTCGTAAACAAGGTAGCAGTTAGCAGGCCGAGTTTAGCAAGCAGGGAGATAGCGAGGGCTAGAGAGTTGGCCTTTAGGGGACGTCGCGATGGGGTGAGTCTGTTTATTCCTCTTCATGCGGTGACATCGATAGACCGGTCGTGGGCCCGGGTATTGTAGCCCAGGAGTATGCTACGGTGGTAGTACAGGTGCGCTGGCCGGGCTAGCTTCACGCTAAGTGGGTGGAAGCGCTAGCCAGGAGTAAACATCCGGGGTTGCGGTTTAGCTAGATAGCTAGCTGTGAAGATCCAGCTGAAATGTTCCGTTTGCGGTGGGAGTCCAGGGATGAATCCGGGGATGAAAAATAAATAGGTCCGTTATGCTCTGGTTAGAGTCGCGTTGTTCGAGCTGGCGAGAGCTTTCCGAGCTAAAGGTTAGCTTAGCTGATGACCGGTTAGCTGAAGACCGCTAGCATAGCTGGTGGTTAGCCGGCTAGCTTCAGTTGAGGGGTTCCGGCTCCGAAGTAAATATAAATACTTTAGGAAAAATAGCTACATTGGGTGAGGCGGGTTGCAGGAGAGTATTTGGAAGCTTAGGTTTAGCAAAATGTTTTTGAAGAAAAATATGTAAAAAACGAAAAATAGACGATATATACAAGGGACACGACGAGACAGGGCGACTTACTGCTACGCCATCTTGGACCAATATAGTCTAGTGAGTGTGTATATAGTGTGTATATATAGTCTAGTGAATGTGTATATAGTGTGTATATATAGTCTAGTGAATGTGTATATAGTGTGTATATATAGTCTAGTGAGTGTGTATATATAGTCTAGTGAGTGTGTATATAGTGTGTATACATAGTGTATACAGTGTGTATATAGTGTGTATATATAGTCTAGTGAGTGTGTATATAGTGTGTATATATAGTTTAGTGAGTGTGTATATAGTGTGTATATATAGTCTAGTGAGTGTGTATATAGTGTGTATATATAGTCTAGTGAGTGTGTATATAGTGTGTATATATAGTCTAGTGAGTGTGTATATAGTGTGTATATATAGTCTAGTGAGTGTGTATATAGTGTGTATATATAGTCTAGTGAGTGTGTATATAGTGTGTATATATAGTCTAGTGAGTGTGTATATAGTGTGTATATATAGTCTAGTGAATGTGTATATAGTGTGTATATATAGTCTAGTGAGTGTGTACATATAGTCTAGTGAGTGTGTATATATTGTGCGTATATATAGTCTAGTGAGTGTGTATACAGTGTGTATTTATAGTCTAGTGAGTGTGTATATAGTGTGTATATATAGTCTAGTGAATGTGTATATAGTGTGTATATATAGTCTAGTGAGTGTGTATATAGTGTGTATATATAGTCTAGTGAGTGTGTATATAGTGTGTATATATAGTCTAGTGAGTGTGTATATAGTGTCTATATATAGTCTAGTGAATGTGTATATAGTGTGTATATATAGTCTAGTGAATGTGTATATAGTGTGTATATATAGTCTAGTGAGTGTGTATATATAGTGTATATAGTGTGTATATAGTGTGTATATATAGTCTAGTTAATGTGTATATAGTGTGTATACATAGTGTATATAGTGTGTTTATAGTGTGTATATATAGTCTAGTGAGTGTGTATATAGTGTGTATATATAGTCTAGTAAATGTGTATATAGTGTGTATATATAGTCTAGTGAGTGTGTATATAGTGTGTATATATAGTCTAGTGAGTGTGTATATAGTGTGTATATATAGTCTAGTGAATGTGTATATAGTGTGTATATATAGTCTAGTGAGTGTGTATATAGTGTGTATATATAGTCTAGTGAGTGTATATATAGTGTGTATATATAGTCTAGTGAGTGTGTATATAGTGTGTATATATAGTCTAGTGAATGTGTATATAGTGTGTATATATAGTCTAATGGGTGTGTATATAGTGTGTATATATAGTCTAGTGAGTGTGTATATATAGTCTAGTGAAGGTGTATATAGTGTGTATATATAGTCTAGTGAATGTGTATATAGTGTGTATATATAGTCTAGTGAGTGTGTATATAGTGTGTATATATAGTCTAGTGAGTGTGTATATAGTGTGTATATATAGTCTAGTGAATGTGTATATATAGTCTAGTCAGTGTGTATATAGTGTGTATATATAGTCTAGTGAGTGTGTATATAGTGTGTATATATAGTCTAGTGAATGTGTATATAGTGTGTATATATAGTCTAGTGAGTGTGTATATAGTGTGTATATATAGTCTAGTGAGTGTGTATATATAGTCTAGTGAGTGTGTATATATAGTCTGAGTGATATGTGTATATATAGTCTAGTGAATGTGTATATATAGTCTAGTGAGTGTGTATATATAGTCTAGTGAATGTGTATATAGTGTGTATATATAGTCTAGTGAATGTGTATATAGTGTGTATATATAGTCTAGTGAATGTGTATATATAGTCTAGTGAGTGTGTATATATAGTCTAGTGAGTGTGTATATATAGTCTAGTGAATGTGTATATAGTCTAGTGAGTGTGTATATAGTCTAGTGAGTGTGTATATATAGTCTAGTGAATGTGTATATAGTGTGTATATATAGTCTAGTGAATGTGTATATAGTGTGTATATATAGTCTAGTGAATGTGTATATAGTGTGTATATATAGTCTAGTGAATGTGTATATAGTGTGTATATATAGGCTAGTGAGTGTGTATATAGTGTGTATATATAGTCTAGTGAATGTGTATATATAGTCTAGTGAGTGTGTATATATAGTCTAGTGAATGTGTATATATAGTCTAGTGAGTATGTATATATAGTCTAGTGAGTGTGTATATATAGTCTAGTGAGTGTGTATATATAGTCTAGTGAATGTGTATATAGTGTGTATATATAGTCTAGTGAATGTGTATATAGTGTGTATATATAGTCTAGTGAATGTGTATATAGTGTGTATATATAGTCTAGTGAGTGTGTATATATAGTCTAGTGAGTGTGTATATATAGTCTAGTGAATGTGTATATATAGTCTAGTGAGTGTGTATATATAGTCTAGTGAATGTGTATATAGTGTGTATATATAGTCTAGTGAATGTGTATATAGTGTGTATATATAGTCTAGTGAATGTGTATATATAGTCTAGTGAGTGTGTATATATAGTCTAGTGAGTGTGTATATATAGTCTAGTGAATGTGTATATATAGTCTAGTGAGTGTATATATAGTCTAGTGAGTGTGTATATATAGTCTAGTGAATGTGTATATAGTGTGTATATATAGTCTAGTGAATGTGTATATAGTGTGTATATATAGTCTAGTGAATGTGTATATAGTGTGTATATATAGTCTAGTGAATGTGTATATAGTGTGTATATATAGTCTAGTGAGTGTGTATATAGTGTGTATATATAGTCTAGTGAATGTGTATATATAGTCTAGTGTGTATATATAGTCTAGTGAATGTGTATATATAGTCTAGTGAGTGTGTATATATATAGTCTAGTGAGTGTGTATATATAGTCTAGTGAGTGTGTATATATAGTCTAGTGAATGTGTATATAGTGTGTATATATAGTCTAGTGAATGTGTATATAGTGTGTATATATAGTCTAGTGAATGTGTATATAGTGTGTATATATAGTCTAGTGAGTGTGTATATATAGTCTAGTGAGTGTGTATATATAGTCTAGTGAATGTGTATATATAGTCTAGTGAGTGTGTATATATAGTCTAGTGAATGTGTATATAGTGTGTATATATAGTCTAGTGAATGTGTATATAGTGTGTATATATAGTCTAGTGAATGTGTATATAGTGTGTATATATAGTCTAGTGAGTGTGTATGTGTATATATAGTCTAGTGAGTGTGTATATATAGTCTAGTGAGTGTGTATATATAGTCTAGTGAGTGTGTATATATAGTCTAGTGAGTGTGTATATATAGTCTAGTGAGTGTGTGTGTATATATAGTCTAGTGAATGTGTATATAGTGTGTATATAGTCTAGTGAATGTGTATATAGTGTGTATATATAGTCTAGTGAATGTGTATATAGTGTGTATATATAGTCTAGTGAATGTGTATATAGTGTGTATATATAGTCTAGTGAATGTGTATATAGTGTGTATATATAGTCTAGTGAGTGTGTATATATAGTCTAGTGAGTGTGTATATATAGTCTAGTGTGTATATATAGTCTAGTGATATATAGTCTAGTGAGTGTGTATATATAGTCTAGTGAATGTGTATATAGTGTGTATATATAGTCTAGTGAGTGTGTATATAGTGTGTATATATAGTCTAATGAGTGTGTATATAGTGTGTATACATAGTGTATGAGTGTGTATATAGTGTGTATATATAGTCTAGTGAGTGTGTATATAGTGTGTATATATAGTTTAGTGAGTGTGTATATAGTGTGTATATATAGTCTAGTGAGTGTGTATATAGTGTGTATATATAGTCTAGTGAGTGTGTATATAGTGTGTATATATAGTCTAGTGAATGTGTATATAGTGTGTATATATAGTCTAGTGAGTGTGTATATAGTGTGTATATATAGTCTAGTGAGTGTGTATATAGTGTGTATATATAGTCTATTGAGTGTGTATATAGTGTGTATATATAGTCTAGTGAATATGTATATAGTGTGTATATATAGTCTAGTGAGTGTGTATATAGTGTGTATATATAGTCTAGTGAGTGTGTATATAGTTGTATATATAGTCTAGTGAGTGTGTATATATAGTGTGTATATATAGTCTAGTGAGTGTGTATATATAGTCTAGTGAATGTGTATATAGTGTGTATATATAGTCTAGTGAGTGTGTATATAGTGTGTATATATAGTCTAGTGAATGTGTATATAGTGTGTATATATAGTCTAGTGAGTGTGTACATATAGTCTAGTGAGTGTGTATATATTGTGCGTATATATAGTCTAGTGAGTGTGTATACAGTGTGTATTTATAGTCTAGTGAGTGTGTATATAGTGTGTATATATAGTCTAGTGAATGTGTATATAGTGTGTATATATAGTCTAGTGAGTGTGTATATAGTGTGTATATATAGTCTAGTGAGTGTGTATATAGTGTATATATATATATATAGTCTAGTGAGTGGGTATATAGTGTGTATATATAGTCTAGTGACTATGTATATAGTGTGTATATATAGTCTAGTGAGTGTGTATATAGTGTGTATATATAGTCTAGTGAGTGTGTATATAGTTGTATATATAGTCTAGTGAGTGTGTATATAGTGTGTATATATAGTCTAGTGAGTGTGTATATATAGTCTAGTGAATGTGTATATAGTGTGTATATATAGTCTAGTGAGTGTGTATATAGTGTGTATATATAGTCTAGTGAATGTGTCTATAGTGTGTATATATAGTCTAGTGAATGTGTATATAGTGTGTATATATAGTCTAGTGAGTGTGTATATATAGTGTGTATATATAGTCTAGTGAGTGTGTATATAGTGTGTATATATAGTCTAGTGAATGTGTATATAGTGTGTATATATAGTCTAGTGAGTGTGTATATAGTGTGTATATATAGTCTAGTGAGTGTATATAGTGTGTATATATAGTCTAGTGAGTGTGTATATAGTGTGTATATATAGTCTAGTGAATGTGTATATAGTGTGTATATATAGTCTAGTGAGTGTGTATATAGTGTGTATATATAGTCTAGTGAGTGTGTATATATAGTCTAGTGAATGTGTATATAGTGTGTATATATAGTCTAGTGAATGTGTATATAGTGTGTATATATAGTCTAGTGAGTGTGTATATAGTGTGTATATATAGTCTAGTGAGTGTGTATATAGTGTGTATATATAGTCTAGTGAGTGTGTATATATAGTCTAGTGAGTGTGTATATAGTGTGTATATATAGTCTAGTGAGTGTGTATATAGTGTGTATATATAGTCTAGTGAGTGTGTATATAGTGTGTATATATAGTCTAGTGAATGTGTATATAGTGTGTATATATAGTCTAGTGAGTGTGTATATAGTGTGTATATATAGTCTAGTGAGTATGTATATATAGTCTAGTGAGTGTGTATATATAGTCTAGTGAGTGTGTATATATAGTCTAGTGAATGTGTATATATAGTCTAGTGAGTGTGTATATAGTGTGTATATATAGTCTAGTGAGTGTGTATATAGTGTGTATATATAGTCTAGTGAGGAGTGTGTATATATAGTCTAGTGAGTGTGTATATAGTGTGTATATATAGTCTAGTGAGTGTGTATATAGTGTGTATATATAGTCTAGTGAGTGTGTATATAGTGTGTATATATAGTCTAGTGAGTGTGTATATATAGTCTAGTGAGTGTATATATAGTGTGTATATATAGTCTAGTGAGTGTGTATATATAGTCTAGTGAATGTGTATATATAGTCTAGTGAGTGTGTATATAGTGTGTATATATAGTCTAGTGAGTGTGTATATAGTGTGTATATATAGTCTAGTGTGAGGATATATAGTCTAGTGTATATATAGTCTAGTGAGTGTGTATATAGTGTGTATATATAGTCTAGTGAGTGTGTATATAGTGTGTATATATAGTCTAGTGAGTGTGTATATAGTGTGTATATATAGTCTAGTGAGTGTGTATATATAGTCTAGTGAGTGTGTATATATATATATTTTTTTTTTTTTACCTTTATTTTACTAGGCAAGTCAGTTAAGAACAAATTCTTATTTTCAATGACGGCCTAGGAACAGTGAGTTAACTGCCTGTTCAAGGGCTGAACGACAGATTTTGTACCTTGTCAGCTTGGGGATTTGAACTTGCAACCTTTCCGTTACTAGTCCAATCGTTTTAGTGAGTCCAGTGAGTGTGTACTAGTCCAATCGCAGATCGTTTTGGTACCATTAACGGACTATTTAGCAGTCTTATGAATTGGGTGTAAAAGGTGCCTCTGAGCCTGTTCGTCCGAGAGACGATGCTCCGGTACCGTTTGCCAGAAGGTAGCAGAGTGAACAAATTTTCAGGTCCTTCATCTTTCACCACCTGATATAGAGGTCCTGGGTGGCAGGGAACTCGGACACAGTGATGCACCGGCTTGTCCGCACCACCCTCTGTAGAGCTTTGCAGTCAAGGGCGATCCATTTGCCATACCAAGAGGTGATGCATTCCAGTCACGATGGTGCAGCTGTAGAACTTTTTCAGTGTCCGAGTGGCCCGTGACAGATCTTTTCAGCCTCCTGAAGGGGAAGAGGTGCTGTCGTGCCCTCTTCACCACTGTGTTGGTGTGTTTGGACCATGATAGTTCCTTAGTGATGTGGACACCAAGGTACTTGAAGCTCTTCACCCGCTCCTCTACAGCCCAGTTGATGTAGATGGGAACGGGCTTTCCTCTCTTTCTTCTGTAGTTCACCATCAGCTTCTAGCTTTTTCTGCCCCTGTATCCTCCCTCAGCCTCACTTAGCCATCCTTTGCCTCCCTTAGCCATCCTTTGCCTACCTCAGCCACCCTCAGCCATCCTTAGCCTCCCTCAGCCACCCTCAGCCATTCTCAGCCCTCCCTCAGCCAGCCTCAGCCATTCTCAGCCTCCCTCAGCCATCCTCAGCCCACTTGCCTGCCTGGCCCTCAATACACCACTGACGAAATCATAGAGAGACAGAAAATGAGATTACAGTTTTTCACTGCATAATCTTTTTACCCATGCAATTTATTCATAGAAGACAGTTGCTGTTGTTGATGTTGTTATTTATCTGTGATCGTATAATTGATAAGTATTCAATGGATGTTTTTCACAACAACAATCCCTCTGACAAATTACATCATCTATAAGAGAGTTCATGACTCACCTTAGTCAACAAGAAAGAGGATAGCTACTTAATTAACTGAGGGGAAAATCAAAGCAGGAAATAAGTACTGTAGTGGTATTATTTGCAGATGTGTTGCTAGGCAACAGCACGGAAGGTAGGTAGGTAGGTGGCAGAGGTGGTCGGTGCCGTTTAAGATGAGGGTTGATGATAAAAAAATGTATGGCCTTATTACAGCATATTGCTGCCTATATACACTCACTTGAAATCATTGGCCACTTTAATAAATGGAACACTAGTCACTTTAATAATGTAACTTTAAAAATGTTTACGTATCTTTCATATATTGCACTCGTCTCATCTGTATATACTGTATTCTATACTATTCTACTGTATCTTAGTCTATGCATTACTCGTCTCATCTGTATATACTGTATTCTATGCTATTCTACTGTATCTTAGTCTATGCATTACTCGTCTCATCTGTATATACTGTATTCTATACTATTCTACTGTATCTTAGTCTATGCATTACTCGTCTCATCTGTATATACTGTATTCTATACTATTCTACTGTATCTTAGTCTATGCATTACTCGTCTCATCTGTATATACTGTATTCTATACTATTCTACTGTATCTTAGTCTATGCATTACTAGTCTCATCTGTATAAACTGTATTCTATACTATTCTACTGTATCTTAGTCTATGCATTACTCGTCTCATCTGTATAAACTGTATTCTATACTATTCTACTGTATCTTAGTCTATGCATTACTCATCTCATCTGTATATACTGTATTCTATCCTATTCTACTGTATCTTAGTCTATGCATTACTCGTCTCATCTGTATATACAGATGTATACTATACAGATGTATACTATTCTATTGTATCTTAGTCTATGCATTACTCATCTCATCTGTATATACTGTATTCTATCCAGATGTATACTATTCTACTGTATCTTAGTCTATGCATTACTCGTCTCATCTGTATATACAGATGTATACTATACAGATGTATACTATTCTATTGTATCTACTGTATGCCACTCTGACATCGCTCGTCCATATTTTTACACTACCGTTCAAAAGTTTGAACGTCATTTTTTGGGTTTGTTTGGGGTCATTTAGAAATGTCCCTTGTTTTTGAAAGAAAAGCACATTTTTTGTCCATTAAAATAACATAAAATCTATCAGAAATGAGGTGTAGACATTGTTAATGTTGTAAATGACTATTGTAGCTGGAAACGGCAGATTTTAATGGAATATTTACATAGGCCCATTATCAGCAACCATCACTCCTGTGTTCCAATGGCACGTTGTGTTAGTTAATCCAAGTTAATAATTTTAAAAGGCTAATTGATCATTATGTTAGTACAGCTGAAAACTGTTGTGTGATTAAATAAGCAATAAAACTGGCCTTCTTTGACTAGTTGAGTATCTGGAGCATCAGCTTTTGTGGTTTCGATTACAGGCTCAAAATGGCCAGAAACAAAGAACTTTCTTCTGAAACTTGTCAATCTATTCTTGTTCTGAGAAATGAAGGCTATTCCATGCGAGAAATGGCCAAGAAATCTCATACAGTGGCTTGTGAAAGTATTCAACCCTCTTGGCATTTCTCCTATTTTGTTGCCTTACAACCTGGATTTGTTAAAATTTGATTTAACTAACATGCCTACCACTTTGAAGATGCAAAATATTTTTAGTTGTAAAACATACAAGAAATAAGACAAAAAACAGAACTCGAGCTACCCTCTGGATAGCCATAGCCATAGCCAGCTAGCTAACATAGCATCCCTCTATGTTTGAGCCGGGTGTTTGAGTAGGATAAAGTAGCTAGCTACATTCACTAGCTAAGTGAAAGTACTAAAAAATACAACCAAACATTGCTTGCTCTCTCTCTCTCGCATCTCCTTAATTTAGGAATAAATTAATTTGTTCAATAATGTTGTTCATAATTACTGCGTAAGTCTATGGAGGGGGATGAGAACCATGAGTCTCCTAGGTTTTGTATTGAAGTCATTGTACCCAGAGGAGGATGGAAGCTAGCTGTCCCCCATCTACACCATGGTGCTGCCCTACAGAGTGCTGTTGAGGCTACTGTAGACCTTCAATGCAAAACAGTGTTTTAATCCATTATTTGGTGACGTGAATATATTTAGTATTGTTTTGCCTATGAAGGACAACTTTTTTAATGTTTCACTAATTTTGTATTTGAGTATTCACTGAGCAGGATGGTCCTACCCGTCCTACTCTGAGGAGCCTCCACTGGTAGGTAGGTACGTACAGTAGGTATGACGTTTGGTCAGTTGGTAGGTTGGTTGGTCATGGTTCATGCTCCCTTCCTGCATCTACAGCCCCTCTAATGACTCTGCTGATGATAACCTACGTGTGTATGTAAGTCCCAGTTGTATTAGGCTTCATTATGCAGATGTACCTCAGGGGTCTCTGCTGGCAATATCACAGCTGGTTCATTCACCTTCATTCACTTTATTGAATCTCCATTTAAGCAGGAATCTGCAGGTAGTGGGCGACCCTATGCCCCCCCAATTTATGTGTAGTGTTTTCACTTCAAACTAAAACAAGGAGGTTGAGCCTTGGGCTGGCCTCCTGGGCTAGATGTGTCTTTGGTTGAGCACTGAGCTGCCTTGGGCTGGGCTTCTGGGTGTGTCTTTGGTTGAGCACTGAGCCGCCTTGGGCTGGGCTTCTGGGCTAAGTATGTCTTTGATTGAGCACTGAGCTGCCTTGGGCTGGGCTTCTGGGCTAGATGTGTCTTTGGTTGAGCACTGAGCTGCCTTGGGCTGGGCTTCTGGGTGTGTCTTTGGTTGAGCACTGAGCCGCCTTGGGCTGGGCTTCTGGGTGTGTCTTTGGTTGAGCACTGAGCCGCCTTGGGCTGGGCTTCTGGGCTAGATGTGTCTTTGGTTGAGCACTGAGCTGCCTTGGGCTGGGCTTCTGGGTGTGTCTTTGGTTGAGCACTGAGCTGCCTTGGGCTGGGCTTCTGGGTGTGTCTTTGCTCTAATCCCGCCGACTCTAATGACCTGGCTGACACAGAGCTGGAGAGGAAGTGAAAGTCACATGTTACAGCTGTCAGAAACAAACAGAGCAGACAAAGCCAACAAGCCATCATTCTCTGGTCTTGGATCTGAATCATCTCCACCCAAAAGAGAAAAAGAAGCGAGAAAAAGACTGCTCATGACCAATCCATAAACATCCATTTTGAAAGGTGGAAGAGTGACGATGAAATGGACACCGTTCTCAGGGACTGGTAAAGTTAGGTAAGTGTTAGGCTGCGTATTTAGTCTGCTAGCTACGTTAGTAAAGCTAGATATTCATATTGTTGACATGATAGTACCCCCCCCCAGAAAATGCATCCAGCTATAAAGATTCAGTACAGTAACATCACACAAACATGTATTTATCAGGGAGATACTGGTGGACATCGTTTGCTTTAGAGTGAACCTGAGGCTGTACAAGTTGTGGTTGTCCAAATCCCGACATTGAAAGAGAGGTAAGCTTTGTTATGTTTTATTGTGATTCATTCATTATTTTGCTGGTAAATCCACCAAAATTGTTATCTATGTTTGCCTGTTTAGCACATTGCCTGCCTATATACAGCATTGAGTCCTACTTAGTGTGAACTACCGACCAGATCCACTGAAGGAATATCCAGCATAACCAATGGCTCATCAAGTAACCAATGGCTCATCAAGTAACCAATGGTTCGTCAAGTAACCAATGGCTCATCAAGTAACCAATGGCACATCAAGTAACCAATGGCTCATCAAGTAACCAATGGCACATCAAGTAACCAATGGCTCATCAAGTAACCATTGGCTCATCAAGTAACCAATGGCACATCAAGTAACCAATGGCTCATCAAGTAACCAATGGCACATCAAGTAACCAATGGCACATCAAGTAACCAATGGCTCATCAAGTAACCAATGGCACATCAAGTAACCAATGGCACATCAAGTAACCAATGGCACATCAAGTAACCAATGGCTCATCAAGTAACCAATGACACATCAAGTAACCAATGGCACATCAAGTAACCAATGGCACATCAAGTAACCAATGGCTCATCAAGTAACCAATGGCTCATCAAGTAACCAATGGCTCATCAAGTAACCAATGGCTCATCAAGTAACCAATGGCTCATCTGCTTGACATATTGGTGGACTATGGGCCATGACGTCACAGGATGGTTACATTAGCATGTTACTGTCACGACTCCTACCGAAGGTGGCTCCTCTTCCTGTTCGGGCGGCGCTCGGCGGTCGTCGTCACCGGTCTACTAGCTGCCACCGATCCCCTTTTCTCTTTTCTGTTGGTTCGGTCTGATTTGGTTCACCTGTTTCCTGTTTCTGGTTTTTTGAGTTGGGCTATTTAAGCCGGTTGGCCCACCTGCTCTTTCTGCGGGCTTGGTTCTTTTTCCCACTGTGTTGATGTCTTGTAGTGCGTGTTGTTTAGTTACCTGTTTTGGGGCATTTGTTTGATTACGCCCAGTTTCGTGGAGAGTACTACTTTTTCCTGTGCGTAATAAAGCGCTATTCTGAAAGTTCTGCCTCCTGTACCTGACTCCTCCCCCACTACACCTGACTCCGCCCTCACTACGCCTAGTGTGTTACAGTTACCCTGGTTACATGAACAACATTCCATCCATAGTATGTTTAAAAAAACAAAAACATGTTTATTTGGCATATAAAACAGGATACAAGTGGGGTGTACACAGGAGTACGACATTGCATTGTAATCGTGTACTATTGAAGTAACAATTTGTTTTCTGTTTACGTACAGAGCCAACAACCCCAACCCACAGACTCAGACTCGTCCCTCCAGTCCCATTACCAACCAAGAGTATCTCTACGAACGTCAGTGCTATTGGCTTGGTTGGAAATGTTTGTTCATGCACAATGGCAGACATTATTTTGAGCATACTTAAGACATTAATATACAATAACATTGAGTTAGAATATTATCTACATCCTCTCTCTCAGGTGAGATCATGGCCAGTAAATTACCGGTTGTGTAAAATACTTAAAATACTTCAAGTACTACTTAAGTACTTTTTTGGGGGAGGCTTTATTTTTATATTTTTGACAAATGGTACTTTTCCTAAAGAAAATAATGCACTTTTACCCTGTACGTTTTCCCCCGACACCCAAAAACACTCATTACATGTTTTATGCTTAGCAGGACAGGAATATTGTCCAATTCAAGCTCTTATCAAAATGACATCACTGGTCATTTCTACTGCCTCTGATCTGGAGGACTCACTAAACACATATACTTCATTTGTAAATTATGTCTGGAGTGTGCCCCTGGCTATCAGTACATTTCAAAAAACAAAACAAAAATTGGGGCTGTCTGGTTTGTTTAATGTTAGGAATTTGAAATGATTTATACTTCTGACACTGATTGGTCACACCATAATCATCTCCTCCTCTAATTGGACACCCACTCCTAACATAGGTTATTTCAGAACAACTGTAATCGAGGGTGGAGGGAATGGACACACTGGTACAATAGTACGGCTTCAAATGCTTTCTCTATTCTCAATCTGGCCTGGAAATAGCATGTGAGACTGGACACCTCTCCGGAATGTATCATGTGGTTGTGATTCCATCCATCATTACTCGTTACCTGCTACCTGGACAGGTGTTTGATGTTGTCTCCTTCTGTACTGTTGCTCTGGCTAATTGACCATGTAATGAACCAATTATCTTCCTCCATAGATTAACTCCTTAGAAAGAAGGGGGAGGGAGGTTGTATGAATATGTGTTTGTGTTTGGATATGTGAATATGAGCAAACTGTGTGTAAGCTTGCACGTTTGTGTGTGTGTGTGTGTGTGTGTGTGTGTGTGTGTGTGTGTGTGTGTGTGTGTGTGTTCACCAGCGTGTATGTAAGAGGCATGCAGGTGTCTGCCATGCTCCTCCACTTCTCCCCTATTCACCCTCTAAATCACTATGGTAACGGACTGGATGTGGGGTTCTGAAGTGGCTGATTGGTACATTTCCTCCTGTTAGCATGTCGAACCAGTGTTCCTCTCCTAATGGACTGATACTCAGCACCAAACAACATTAACATTCACAGTGTACAAATCCTAATTAACTAATACACAGCACCAAACATTCACAGTGTTCATCTCCTAATGGACTAATACACAGCACCAAACATTCACAGTGTTCATCTCCTAATGGACTAATACTCAGCACCAAACATTCACAGTGTTCCTCTCCTAATGGACTAATACTCAGCACCAAACAACATTAACATTCACAGTGTTCCTCTCCTAATGGACTAATACTCAGCACCAAACAACATTAACATTCACAGTGTTCAACCACTAATTGACTAATACTCAGCACCAAACAACATAAACATTCACACACACACACACACACACACACACACACACACAAATTACATGTAATCATCCACACACAATATAAATTAGATTTCATAATGTACAGTAGTGATTGCAGAAAGAAACATATTGATGACAACTGTAGAACTGCATTCACGCATCAAAACATATAACGTATCAGTCGTAATCACTGTGCTTTGTGGGGAAAAAGAGAGAGAGAGAGAGAGACAGTTTTAGTGTTGTTCAACAAGATTGTGGAAGTGGCAGCAACTGTATGTTGTGAGAATCGTACTGCATATCTAGGAAGTAGGAAAAAGTTAGACTGGCGAAACAGCGCGCTTCTGTGTTTTAGACAGTTGATGTTACTCTTCAATAACAGACCTTATAGCAAATCAGGTGGATAAAAATAGGTTTACTCAAAGTGGACAAATCATAGATGTTGTGCTGAGAGGTAGATGTTCATTCTCCGCTGTCCTCAGTGATTCTCTCTGCAGAACAAAGAGACAGGATGCAGTTTTATAACCCAGCCCCAGCCTGTGGTTGACCAATTGGAATTCCTTGCAATATAACTGGGCCAATGGCCAAATAACAAGTATCAGTTTCAGGCTCAATGCCTAGACAAATTCCTCCCATGTCTCTGACCCATTAATAATGTATTCCCTATTACAGAAAAAACACTTCCATTGATCGTTAACTTCTTTGGGATAGGGGGGAGCATTTTCACTTTTGGATGAATAGCGTGCCCAGAGTAAACTGCCTCCTACTCTGTCCCAGATGCTAATATATACATATTATTATTAGTATTGGATAGAACACACTCTGAAGTTTCAGACTGTTTGAATGATGTCTGTGAGCATAACAGAACTCAAATGGCAGGCA
Source organism: Oncorhynchus tshawytscha (assembly GCF_018296145.1). Taxonomy (NCBI): domain Eukaryota; kingdom Metazoa; phylum Chordata; class Actinopteri; order Salmoniformes; family Salmonidae; genus Oncorhynchus; species Oncorhynchus tshawytscha. The sequence continues at coordinate 189,547 of NC_056430.1, read as the reverse complement.
AAAACCTGATAAAAAATCCAAACAGGAAGTGGGAAATCTGAGGATTGTAGTATTTGAACTCAACCCCTATAAAATACACAGTGGGATATGGGTCATTTTGCACTTCCTAAGGCTTCCACTAGATGTCAACTGTCTTTAGAACGTTGTTTCTACTATAAAGGAGGGGGGAATGGGAGCTCTTTGAGTCAGGGGTCTGGCAGAGTGTCACAGGCTTGTGGCGCACGGTCACGAGAGAGTTAGCTCCACTGCCTTTCTACAGACATTCTCCGGTTGGAACATTATTGAACATTTATGATAAAAACATCCTAAAGATTGAATATATACTTAGTTTGACAAGTTTCTACGACCTGTAATATAACTTTTTGAACTTTTCGTCCGACGTTCGGCTGGACCTGAACACACGTTTGAATTTGTCTACCAAACGCCCTAACAAAAGAAGCTATTTGGACATAAATGATGAACTTTATCGAACAAATCAAACATTTATTGTGGAACTGGGATTCCTGGGAGTGCATTCTGATGAAGATCATCAAAGGTAAGTGAATATTTGTAATGCTATTTCTGACTAATGTTGACTGCTCAACATGGCGGATATTTATTCTGGCTGTTTTGGGCTCTGAGCGCCGTACTCAGATTATGCTTTTTCCGTAAAGTTTTAAAAATCTGACACAGCGGTTGCATTAAGGAGAAGTTTATCTATATTTCCATGTATAACACATGTATTTTCAACAACATTTATAATGAGTATTTCTGTAAATTGATGTGGCTCTCTGCAAAATCACAGCATGTCTTTGAACTACTGAACATAACACACCAATGTAAAATGAGATTGTTTGATATAAATATGAACTTTACCAAACAAAACATACATGTATTGTGTAACAGGAAGTCCTATGAGTGTCATCTGATGAAGATCATCAAAGGTTAGCGATTCATTTTATCTCTATTTTTGCTTTTTCTGACTCCTCTCTTTGACTGGAAAAATGGCTGGGTTTTTCTGTGACTTGGTGGTGACCAAACATAATTGTTTGTGGAGCTTTCGCTGTAAAGCATTTTTGAAATCAAACACTGTGGCTGGATTAATGAGAATTGTATCTTTTAAATGGTGCCTACTTGTGTGTTGAGAAATTTGATTTATGAGATTTCTGTTGATTTGTATTTGGCGCCCTGCAATTTCATTGGCTGTTGGCGAGGTTGTTCCCAGACAAGTTAATGCCCTCTTGATCTTTAGTCCTCTGCATTATGTATTTATCTTCAAAATACTCATACACTCCCCCCCCCAAATCACTAAATCCCTGCTGCAGTGTGTGCAAACCTGGTCAAGAACTACAGGAAACATATGATCTCTGTAATTGCAAACCAGGTTTCTGTACCAAACATTAAGTTCTATTTTTCTGATGTATCAAATACTTATGTCATGCAATAAAATGCAAATTAATTACTTAAAAATCATACAATGTGATTTTCTGGATTTTTGTTTTAGATTCCGTCTCTCACAGTTGAAGTGTACCTATGACAAAAAAAAATTACAGACCTCTACATGATTTGTAAGTAGGATAAACCTGCAAAATCGGCAGTGTATCAAATACTTGTTCTTCCCACTGTAGATAACTATTAGAAATTATATTCTGACAGTCTGCCGGCAGTGAAGAATTCTTATTCCGTTCCCCAGGTTGATAAGGATGGACATTATAATAAGGATGGACATAATGGACATTTCTCCGGTGATCTTGTATCATTTCAGGTACAGTCCTTGGTGCAAGGGATATTGATGCAGCTTCAGACAGTAGATTATTATAACCAGTAACGAAGGAAACAAAAAAAGTGAAAGCAACATGTCACAATTTTCAAGAAAAAGTTTGATATTTCACCTAGATGATGACTGCAGTGAACAACATAAACATAAAAGGTTCTGATCATTTTACTATGCTTCTTCACCCCCGATTGCTAATCAATCAGTTCTTTAATTCTCCAGGCTCCGCTTTGTCATCAACAACCTTGCAATGAGTGACATGTACAGTATCCATTGCGATTTTCCCTGGACATGTATGACCTAGTTATGAGCAAAACTTGATAAGGACCTTCCCATTTTGTCCCTAATGTCTCTGTTACATACTTTTTGACCATCGCCCACTGTCCTGGTACTACGTCCTCGGAGTTATTCACTGTCCTGGTACTACGTCATCGGTAGTTATTCACTGTCCTAGTACTACGTCATGTCCCCCCTCTGGAGTTATTCCCCACGCCTCTTTTTACTTGTCTGTCTGCTTCCTACTACTGGATTAGAGTGTTGTATGCAATAGTTAAGCTTTGTGTCACTCATAAAGTGAACGTCTGCTTTTCTCAAATCTAACGTGCCTGGTAGTGACATGGGTCGACCTGTGACGACCCCAAAACTCACTCAACCCTGTGGTTTCGTTATGTGTTGCCCGTATACTACATAATACCTTAGGCAATGCATCTGGCCATTCTATCCCTTCTTGATGCATCTTTGAAAGTCTCTCTTTCAAAACTCGATTTGTGCATTCTACCTGTCCACTCGGGTGAGGATGGTAAAGGGCAGTGTAGTTGCCAGTCTATGTTCAGAAGACGAGCTACCTCCTGACTTTTCCTGTGTAATGAGTGCCTTGGTCGGAATCTATTTGCTCTGGAAATCCCATCTGGGAATGATTCCTCAAATCAGAATTTTAGCTGTGTGTTGTGCAGTTCCTTACTTAGTAGGGTAGGCTTCAACCCATCGTGAGAAACGATCAACAACGACCAGCACATCTTCCTGTCCTTTACATTTGGGCAGCATGATATAATCAAGCTGTAGATGTCTGAAGACTCCTGGTGAGGCAGACGTCATCGTGTCTGTACTTTCACTCGTCCCTTGGTGCTGTTTTCCATACAAATGTTGTAATTCGCCACAACAGCCTCAGCCAATTTCCGCACACCAGGATTCCACCGTTTGCCCACAAAACGATAAAGTATCTTGTTCACACCATTGTGTCCCAAAGAGTGTGTGTGTGTGTGTGTGTGTGTGTGTGTGTGTGTGTGTTCACCAGCGTGTATGTAAGAGGCATGCAGGTGTCTGCCATGCTCCTCCACTTCTCCCCTATTCACCCTCTAAATCACTATGGTAACGGACTGGATGTGGGGTTCTGAAGTGGCTGATTGGTACATTTCCTCCTGTTAGCATGTCGAACCAGTGTTCCTCTCCTAATGGACTGATACTCAGCACCAAACAACATTAACATTCACAGTGTACAAATCCTAATTAACTAATACACAGCACCAAACATTCACAGTGTTCATCTCCTAATGGACTAATACACAGCACCAAACATTCACAGTGTTCATCTCCTAATGGACTAATACTCAGCACCAAACATTCACAGTGTTCCTCTCCTAATGGACTAATACTCAGCACCAAACAACATTAACATTCACAGTGTTCCTCTCCTAATGGACTAATACTCAGCACCAAACAACATTAACATTCACAGTGTTCCTCTCCTAATGGACTAATACTCAGCACCAAACAACATTAACATTCACAGTGTTCAACCACTAATTGACTAATACTCAGCACCAAACAACATAAACATTCACACACACACACACACACACACAAATTACATGTAATCATCCACACACAATATAAATTAGATTTCATAATGTACAGTAGTGATTGCAGAAAGAAACATATTGATGACAACTGTAGAACTGCATTCACGCATCAAAACATATAACGTATCAGTCGTAATCACTGTGCTTTGTGGGGAAAAAGAGAGAGAGAGAGAGAGAGTTTTAGTGTTGTTCAACAAGATTGTGGAAGTGGCAGCAACTGTATGTTGTGAGAATCGTACTGCATATCTAGGAAGTAGGAAAAAGTTAGACTGGCGAAACAGCGCGCTTCTGTGTTTTAGACAGTTGATGTTACTCTTCAATAACAGACCTTATAGCAAATCAGGTGGATAAAAATAGGTTTACTCAAAGTGGACAAATCATAGATGTTGTGCTGAGAGGTAGATGTTCATTCTCCGCTGTCCTCAGTGATTCTCTCTGCAGAACAAAGAGACAGGATGCAGTTTTATAACCCAGCCCCAGCCTGTGGTTGACCAATTGGAATTCCTTGCAATATAACTGGGCCAATGGCCAAATAACAAGTATCAGTTTCAGGCTCAATGCCTAGACAAATTCCTCCCATGTCTCTGACCCATTAATAATGTATTCCCTATTACAGAAAAAACACTTCCATTGATCGTTAACTTCTTTGGGATAGGGGGGAGCATTTTCACTTTTGGATGAATAGCGTGCCCAGAGTAAACTGCCTCCTACTCTGTCCCAGATGCTAATATATACATATTATTATTAGTATTGGATAGAACACACTCTGAAGTTTCAGACTGTTTGAATGATGTCTGTGAGCATAACAGAACTCAAATGGCAGGCAAAAACCTGATAAAAAATCCAAACAGGAAGTGGGAAATCTGAGGATTGTAGTATTTGAACTCAACCCCTATAAAATACACAGTGGGATATGGGTCATTTTGCACTTCCTAAGGCTTCCACTAGATGTCAACTGTCTTTAGAACGTTGTTTCTACTATAAAGGAGGGGGGAATGGGAGCTCTTTGAGTCAGGGGTCTGGCAGAGTGTCACAGGCTTGTGGCGCACGGTCACGAGAGAGTTAGCTCCACTGCCTTTCTACAGACATTCTCCGGTTGGAACATTATTGAACATTTATGATAAAAACATCCTAAAGATTGAATATATACTTAGTTTGACAAGTTTCTACGACCTGTAATATAACTTTTTGAACTTTTCGTCCGACGTTCGGCTGGACCTGAACACACGTTTGAATTTGTCTACCAAACGCCCTAACAAAAGAAGCTATTTGGACATAAATGATGAACTTTATCGAACAAATCAAACATTTATTGTGGAACTGGGATTCCTGGGAGTGCATTCTGATGAAGATCATCAAAGGTAAGTGAATATTTGTAATGCTATTTCTGACTAATGTTGACTGCTCAACATGGCGGATATTTATTCTGGCTGTTTTGGGCTCTGAGCGCCGTACTCAGATTATGCTTTTTCCGTAAAGTTTAAAAAAAATCTGACACAGCGGTTGCATTAAGGAGAAGTTTATCTATATTTCCATGTATAACACATGTATTTTCAACAACATTTATAATGAGTATTTCTGTAAATTGATGTGGCTCTCTGCAAAATCACAGCATGTCTTTGAACTACTGAACATAACACACCAATGTAAAATGAGATTGTTTGATATAAATATGAACTTTACCAAACAAAACATACATGTATTGTGTAACAGGAAGTCCTATGAGTGTCATCTGATGAAGATCATCAAAGGTTAGCGATTCATTTTATCTCTATTTTTGCTTTTTCTGACTCCTCTCTTTGACTGGAAAAATGGCTGGGTTTTTCTGTGACTTGGTGGTGACCAAACATAATTGTTTGTGGAGCTTTCGCTGTAAAGCATTTTTGAAATCAAACACTGTGGCTGGATTAATGAGAATTGTATCTTTTAAATGGTGCCTACTTGTGTGTTGAGAAATTTGATTTATGAGATTTCTGTTGATTTGTATTTGGCGCCCTGCAATTTCATTGGCTGTTGGCGAGGTTGTTCCCAGACAAGTTAATGCCCTCTTGATCTTTAGTCCTCTGCATTATGTATTTATCTTCAAAATACTCATACACTCCCCCCCCCAAATCACTAAATCCCTGCTGCAGTGTGTGCAAACCTGGTCAAGAACTACAGGAAACATATGATCTCTGTAATTGCAAACCAGGTTTCTGTACCAAACATTAAGTTCTATTTTTCTGATGTATCAAATACTTATGTCATGCAATAAAATGCAAATTAATTACTTAAAAATCATACAATGTGATTTTCTGGATTTTTGTTTTAGATTCCGTCTCTCACAGTTGAAGTGTACCTATGACAAAAAAATTACAGACCTCTACATGATTTGTAAGTAGGATAAACCTGCAAAATCGGCAGTGTATCAAATACTTGTTCTTCCCACTGTAGATAACTATTAGAAATTATATTCTGACAGTCTGCCGGCAGTGAAGAATTCTTATTCCGTTCCCCAGGTTGATAAGGATGGACATTATAATAAGGATGGACATAATGGACATTTCTCCGGTGATCTTGTATCATTTCAGGTACAGTCCTTGGTGCAAGGGATATTGATGCAGCTTCAGACAGTAGATTATTATAACCAGTAACGAAGGAAACAAAAAAAGTGAAAGCAACATGTCACAATTTTCAAGAAAAAGTTTGATATTTCACCTAGATGATGACTGCAGTGAACAACATAAACATAAAAGGTTCTGATCATTTTACTATGCTTCTTCACCCCCGATTGCTAATCAATCAGTTCTTTAATTCTCCAGGCTCCGCTTTGTCATCAACAACCTTGCAATGAGTGACATGTACAGTATCCATTGCGATTTTCCCTGGACATGTATGACCTAGTTATGAGCAAAACTTGATAAGGACCTTCCCATTTTGTCCCTAATGTCTCTGTTACATACTTTTTTGACCATCGCCCACTGTCCTGGTACTACGTCCTCGGGAGTTATTCACTGTCCTGGTACTACGTCATCGGTAGTTATTCACTGTCCTAGTACTACGTCATGTCCCCCCCTCTGGAGTTATTCCCCACGCCTCTTTTTACTTGTCTGTCTGCTTCCTACTACTGGATTAGAGTGTTGTATGCAATAGTTAGGCTTTGTGTCACTCATAAAGTGAACGTCTGCTTTTCTCAAATCTAACGTGCCTGGTAGTGACATGGGTCGACCTGTGACGACCCCAAACTCACTCAACCCTGTGGTTTCGTTATGTGTTGCCCGTATACTACATAATACCTTAGGCAATGCATCTGGCCATTCTATCCCTTCTTGATGCATCTTTGAAAGTCTCTCTTTCAAAACTCGATTTGTGCATTCTACCTGTCCACTCGGGTGAGGATGGTAAAGGGCAGTGTAGTTGCCAGTCTATGTTCAGAAGACGAGCTACCTCCTGACTTTTCCTGTGTAATGAGTGCCTTGGTCGGAATCTATTTGCTCTGGAAATCCCATCTGGGAATGATTCCTCAAATCAGAATTTTAGCTGTGTGTTGTGCAGTTCCTTACTTAGTAGGGTAGGCTTCAACCCATCGTGAGAAACGATCAACAACGACCAGCACATCTTCCTGTCCTTTACATTTGGGCAGCATGATATAATCAAGCTGTAGATGTCTGAAGACTCCTGGTGAGGCAGACGTCATCGTGTCTGTACTTTCACTCGTCCCTTGGTGCTGTTTTCCATACAAATGTTGTAATTCGCCACAACAGCCTCAGCCAATTTCCGCACACCAGGATTCCACCGTTTGCCCACAAAACGATAAAGTATCTTGTTCACACCATTGTGTCCCAAAGAGTGGATCTGTGTCACCAAATAGGGTAAGAGTGCATTTGGCGCTACACATCTCCGGTTGTATTTCCACACACCTTCTTGATTGAGTTTGCATCCTGTAGCCATCCATTCCCACACTTCAAATTGTGGTGCACTGCGTGGCATGTCTCTAATGTGTTGCAATGTATCCAAGGTGCAACTCCTAATCAGTTTAGGTGACAGAGGTGTTCTCTTGGCAGCCTCCTAGGCAGCTCTGTCAGCCAGATCATTACCTTTACTTTCTTCTGTAAATATTTTTTCCATGAGCTTTCATTTTCAAAATCGCAACTTGTCCAGGTAACTGGAGAGCATTCGGTAGAGTCATCATTCTTCGCAGGAGCTCCCAGTGATGTCATGAATCCTCTGTTTTTCCATATTTTTCCAAAATCATGGTTAACACCGAAAACATACCGAGAGTCTGTGTGGATATGAGTTGTTTTTCTTTCAGCCTGTTTGCATGCTTCTGTCAAAGCCACCATTTACACCTGTGCTGATGTTCCTGCAGTTAACATGCCTTTCACTATCATATTGTCCATTGTAGTAACTGTCCAGCCTGCCTTCCTCACTCCCTCCTCCACAGTGCTTGAACCGTCTGTGTAGAAGATAAACACAGAGTTTTCCAACGGATGGCTCTTAACTTTTTATGGTATAGGGGACGCTTGCGTCCCACTTGGCCAAAAGCCAGGGAAAATGCAGCGCGGCAAATTAATTAAAATAAATTAAAATAAAATGATATAAAAATCTAACTTTCATTAAATCACACATGTAAGATACTAAATTAAAGCTACACTCGTTGTGAATCCAGTCAACATGTCAGATTTTAAAAAGGCTTTTCCGTGAAAGCATAAGAAGCTATTATCTGATGATAGCACAACAGTAAACAAAGAGGGTAGCATATTTCAACCCTGTAGGCGCTACACAAAACGCAGAAATAAAATATAAAACATGCCTTACCTTTGACGAGCTTCTTTTGTTGGCACTCCAATATGTCCCATAAACATCACAATTGGTCCTTTTGTTCGATTAATTCCGTCCATATACAGTGGGGCAAAAAAGTATTTAGTCAGCCAGCAATTATTCAAGTTCTCCCACTTAAAAAGATGAGAGAGGCCTGTATATTTCATCATAGGTACACTTCAACTATGACAGACAAAACGAGAAAAAAATCCAGAAAATCACATTGTAGGATTTTTTATGAATTTATTTGCAAATTATGGTGGAAAATAAGTATTTAGTCAATAACAAAGGTTTATCTCAATACTTTGTTATATACCCTTTGTTGGCAATGACAGAGGTCAAACATTTTCTGTAAGTCTTCACAAGGTTTTGACACACTGTTGCTGGTATTTTGGCCCATTCCTCCATGCAGATCGCCTCTAGAGCAGTGATGTTTTGGGGCTGTTGCTGGGCAACACATACTTTCAACTCCCTCCAAAGATTTTCTATGAGGTTGAGATCTGGAGACTGGCTAGGCCACTCCAGGACCTTGAAATGCTTCTTACGAAGCCACTCCTTCGTTGCCCGGGCGGTGTGTTTGGGATCAGTCATGCTGAAAGACCCAGCCACGTTTCATCTTCAATGCCCTTGCTGATGGAAGGAGGTTTTTACTCAAAATCTCACAATACATGGCCCCATTCATTCTTTCCTTTACACGGATCTGTCGTCCTGGTCCCTTTGCAGAAAAACAGCCCCAAAGCATGATGTTTCCACCCCCATGCTTCACAGTAGGTATGGTGTGCTTTGGATGCAACTCAGCATTTTTTGTCCACCAACCATGACGAGTTGAGTTTTTTCAAAAGTTATATTTTGGTTTCATCTGACCATATGACATTCTCCCAATCTTCTTCTGGATCCTCCAAATGCTCTCTAGCAAACTTCAGAAGGGCCTGGACATGTACTGGCTTAAGCAGGGGGACACGTCTGGCACTGCAGGATTTGAGTCCCTGGCGGCGTAGTGTGTTACTGATGGTAGGCTTTGTTACTTTGGTCCCAGCTCTCTGCAGGTCATTCACTAGGTCCCCCCGTGTGGTTCTGGGATTTTTGCTTACCGTTCTTGTAATCATTTTGACCCCACGGGGTGAGATCTTGCGTGGAGCCCCAGATCGAGGTAGATTATCAGTGGTCTTGCATGTCTTCCATTTCCTAATAATTGCTCCCACAGATGATTTCTTCAAACCAAGCTGCTTACCTATTGCAGATTCAGTCTTCCCAGCCTGGTGCAGGTCTACAATTTTTTTTCTAGTGTCCTTGGAAAGCTCTTTGGTCTTGGCCATAGTGGAGTTTGGAGTGTGACTGTTTGAGGTTGTGGACAGGTGTCTTTTATACTGATAACAAGTTCAAAAAGGTGCCATTAATACAGGTATCGAGTGGAGGACAGAGGAGCCTCTTAAAACCTCTTAAGGAGGCTGCGAATTTTCGCAGCATTTTGTTAAAAAATCTGATCACTGAAAGTGGAAATAAATATCCATGCGCCACTTCCAGGAATTGTTAAAGGTGAACCGTATTAAATGAGGCCGAGGTTGCAGTACCTACAGCTTCCACAGGATGTATAGAGTCTTCTCATTTGATTCGGATTTGATTCTTGGTCGAACCGACCCAAGGGAACCGATTCCCTCCGACCTGAAACAGGATGTTTTGGTCGAGGTTTTTCCGGTCATTTTTTCCAGACGATTGCCTATAGCATTTACATCGCCTCCTGATGAATTGTATCGCTTATTAGCGTGTACTAATACCTAAAGTTGCATTACAAAAGTATTTCGAAGTGTTTTGTGAAAGTTTATCGTCGACTTTTTTAATTTTAAAAAATGACGTTACGTTATGAAACGCTATTTTTTTCCGTTTATCACACAGTCTTCATAGATCGATATCTAGGCTATATATGGACCGATTTAATCGAAAAAAAAGACCCAATATTGATTATGGGACATCAAGGAGTGCCAACAAAGAAGATGGTCAAAGGTAATGAATGTTTTATATTTTATTTATGCGTTTTGGGTAGGGCCGTCTACCGCAAAATCTGTCTGTTTAGGTGACGTTGCAGTATTTTGGGGGTACATGCTATCAGATAATAGCTTCTCATGCTTTCGCCGAAAAGCATTTTACAAATCTGACTTGGTGGCTAGATTCACAACGAGTGTAGCTTTAATTCACTACCTTGAATGTGTATTTTAATGAAAGTTTCATGAAATTATGAGTTTTATCAAAAACTATAGGTGGCGCTCTGAAATCCGCTGAGTGCTGTTCCTTCGTGGGAACAGTATTTTGCATAATCCTTAAGAAGTTTTAAAGAAGAAGTTACAGGTCTGTGAGACTCAGAAATCTTGCTTGTTTGTAGGTGACCAAATATTTATTTTCCACCATAATTTGCAAATAAATTCATTAAAAATCCTACAATGTGATTTTCTGGATTTTTCTCACTTTGTCTGTCATAGTTGAAGTGTACCTATGATAAAAATTACAGGCCTCTCTCATCGCTCAGAACTTGCACAATTGGTGGCTGACTAAATACTTTTTTGCCCCACTGTATATCCAAAATGTCCATTTATTTGGCGCGTTTGATCCAGAATAAAACAGCTTCCAAATTGCGCAACGTCACTACAAAATATCTCAAAAGTTGCCTTAAAATTGCCAAAACAATTTAAACTACTTTTGTAATACAACTTTAGGTATTTTTAAACATTAACCTCTTGAATCCAGGGGGCACAATTTTCATTTTTTTTTTAAATAACGTCCCCAAAGTAAACGGCTATTTTGTCAGGACGAGATGCTAGACACTGAAAATATTGTCTGAGTATAACAGAACTGATATTGCAGGCGAAAGCCTGAGAAAAATCCAATCAGGAAGGGCCTCTAATTTAGAAAGCTCTGCGTTCCTATGCGTCCCTATTGAGCAACAATGAAATATCAACCAGATTCCTTTTTTCTATGGCTTCCCTAATGTGTAATGTGTGCAATGTAGCCGCTTACGGGTATTCTTCAACATAAATGCGTAAAACTACGTCACAATGCTGTAGACACCTTGGGGAATACGGAGAAAAAGTAATCTGGTTGATAGCCCATTCACTGCTCAATAGGGACGCATTGGAACGCAGCGCTTTCAAAACATGAGGCACTTCCGGATGCTGTCATTCATATTCTAGCATCTTGTCCTGACAAAATATCCTGTTTACTACGGGAATGGTTTTTTTCCAAAAATGAAAATACTGCCCCCTAGTCACAAAAGGTTAAACTCACAGACAATATTTTTACAGTTTTTGAAACGTTAGAATGTTTTCTATCCTAAGCTGCCAATTATATGCATATTCTAGCATCTGGTCCTGAGAAAATAGCCCGTTTACTTTGGGAACGTTATTTTTCCAAAAATGAATATAGTGCCCCTAGATTCAAGAGGTTAATTGCACTGTCCAATTTACAGTAGCTATTACAGTGAAAGAATACCATGCTATTGTTTGAGGAGAGAGCACAATTTTGAACACCAAGTGTTAGCAGTTGATGTTACTCTTCAATAACACAATAACAATAACATAGACCCCAAAGCAAATTCAGGGGGAGAAAAATAGATTTATTCAAAGTGGACAAATCATAGATGTTGTGCTGAGAGATAGATGTTCATTCTCCCCTGTCCTCAGTGATTCTCTCTGCAGAACAAAGAGACAGGATGCAGTTTTATAACCCAACCCTAGCCTGTGATTGACTCATTAAAATTCCTTGCAATATAACTGGGCCAATGACCAAATAACAAGTATCCTGTTTCAGGCTCAATACCTAGACAAATTCCTCTTGTGTCTCTTAATCATTTATTCCCTATTACAGAAAAACCACTTCCATTGATCGCTAATGCCGTCTTAACCTTTTGTCCTCTGCTTTATTCTTACATGTGTTTTATGTTTTACATTTCCTCACAAAGAGGTTGGAATAATGATGTAAAAATTATGATAATGCATTTTTGGTGTTTGAGCCGTTTGAAAAGACTGACTGAAATATCAGCTTGTTTTGGCCTGCCTGGTGTTTTGGCCTGCCTGATGTTTTGGCCTGCCTGGTGATATCACCAGGTGTTAAATAAGTTAATAGACCAATAAGAAAGAGTTTCGTACCTCTTTGCCAATAACAGCACAGTGCAGAAAGTACCCTTTAACTTTTAAAGTTACAACTTTATTCAAAAATGTTTATTAAATACATGTTTTTCCTCCTTAATCTACACACAATACCCCATAATGACAAAGTGGATTTTTTGTTTGCAAATGTACAAAAATTATAATAACAGAAATACCTTAATTTACAAAAGTATTCACACGCTTTCATATGAAATTTCGAAATTGAGCTCAGGTGCATCCTGTTTCCATTGGTCATCCTTGAGATGTTTCTACAACTTGATTGGAGTCCACCTGTAGTTATTTCAATTGATCGGACATGATTTGGAAAGGCACAGACCTGTCTATGTAATGTTCCACAGTTGGAGGTGCATGTCAGAGCAAAAAAAATTCTGCAGCATTGAAGCTCCCCAAGAACACAGTGGCCTACATCATTCTTAAATGGAAGAAGTTTGGAACCACCAGGACTCTTCCTAGAGCTGGCCGCCAGGAGGACAAACTGAGCCACTCAGCTCACCCAGCTGCCACCACCATGCTTCACCAGAAGAATGGTTCCAGGTGTCCTACAGATGTGACACTTGGCATTCAGGCCAAAGAGATAAATCTTATCAGACCAGAGAATCTTGTTTCTCATGGTCTGAGAGTCTTTAGGTGACGTTTGACAAACTCCAAGCGGGCTGTCATGTGCCTTTTACTGAGGAGTGGCTTCTGTCTGGCCACTCTACCATAAAGGCTTGATTGGTGTAGTACCGCAGGGATCTTTGTCCTTCTGGAAGGTTCTCCCATCTCCACAGAGGAACTCTGGATCTCTGTCAGAGTGATCACCTCCCTGACCAAGGATCTTCTACCCCAATTGCTCAGTTTGGCCGGCTGGCCAGCTCTAGGAAGAGTCTTGATAACAAAAAAAAACAAAACTCAAGGATCATCAATGGAAACATGTTGCTCAATTTCGAGTCTCATAGCAAAAGGTCTGAATACTTATGCAATTTTTGCAAAAATGTTTAATATCCAGTTTTCGCTTTGTCATTATAGGGTATTGTGTGTAGATTGAGGAAAGTGTTTAGTGTAATCAATTTTAGAATAAGGCTGTAACTAATCCATTATTCTGGTTAGATATACATTTATAGTTATATGGGATTAGAGAGAGAGATAGAGATCTAAGAAGAACCACACTCCCAAACAACACCAAACCACAAAAAAATACCACCAAACAACACCAAACCACACCAAACAACACCACACCACACCAAACAACACCGGACCACACCAAACCAAGCCACACCAAACCACACCAAACCACACCACACAACACCAAACAACACAACACCAAACACAAAACACCGAACAACACCAAACCACTCCACAAAACCACTCCACAAAACAACACTAAACCACATCAAACACCAAACACTGCACAACACCAAACAACACCAAACAACACCAAATAAAACCAAACCACTCCACAAAACAACACAAAACCACTCCACAAAACAACACCAAACAACACCAAACCACTCCACAAAACAACACCAAACAACACCAAACCACTCCACAAAACAACACAAATCCACTCCACAAAACAACACCAAACAACACCACACAACACAAAACAACAACAACACCAAACAAAGCTTGAAAGTTCTTATTTGATGCAGAGGAAATAAGAATTGTACCCGTTAAATATCTTCTCATATAAACCTTCATATCTATAATCTTTTTCAGGGGCTATCACACTGCGTGCTGATCACATTGCAGGTGGTGCGTGTCATGTCACACTGCGTGCTGATCACATTGCGTGCTGATCAAACTGCAGGTGGTGCGTGTCATGTCACACTGCGTGCTGATCAGACTGCAGGCGGTGCTTGTCATGTCACACTGCGGCAGCGATTCCAAATAGGCTTTACTCGAGCAGATCTGGTGTGACTGGCTGATTGGCTGACTTGAGGTTCGCTGTCTGTCTCCTCAAATACCGTTTGAAATATTTTCAAATACTTTGTTTGTGCTTTCTTGAGCTTGCCTTGCTTAATGGACCAATAGAATAGTAGCAAAACGGCACCACTGCCCATCTGACAGTCCAGATAGGCTGGAGCAAACATTACTAAAGTATATGACATTTTTCAAATAGTATTTGAACCCAGGCCAGGTCTGCAACCCATCTGGAGCACAGCATATGCCTGGGTATGAACACTGGAGCTCTATCTATCTGACTGTGTGGAGGAGGGGGGGAGCTATCTCAGAAATGAAGCAAAACAGTGAGTATGTATGAGGTGATTCCACACAAACAACTGTCAAAATCATAATTTGTTTATCGTATGGAAGGCCGTTCAGGTCTTTAGACTGTCAAAATGAACACGTCAAATTAACTTTTATTTTGACACTTCAAAAAACGAAATGTTATTATATAATGCTGTGTGCACTGAAGTTGCAAGGCAAGCACCACCACTACGGTCAGTAGCACTGTCGACGCTGTAATAAGAGACAAAGATGTTGGTAATAGCCCATTATTTGTTCACCCGAATGGCAAAACGGCAGTGAGCATTTGAATAAAGATCAGGATCTAACAAACAGAAATAAAAATAATTGCTATGTAGTTGTCACGCCCTGACCTTAGTTATCTTTGTTTTCTTTATTATTTTTGGTTAGGTCAGGGTCTGACGAGGGTGGGTATGTGTGTTTTTGTCCTGTCTAAGGTTTTTTGTATATTTGTGGGGTTTTGGCATGTCTAGGTAAATGTAGGTCTATGGTGGCCTGAATTTGTTCCCAATCAGAGACAGCTGTTTATCGTTGTCTCTGATTGGGGATCCTATTTAGGTTGCCATTTCCATGTTGGTTTGGTGGGTTATTGTCTATATAGCGTCACGTTAGTTTTGTTTCTTTGTTTAGTGTTTTTTCCTTCATCTCACGCTGCGCCTTGGTCTCCTCGCTACGACGAATGTGATGGAGAGAGGGAAGAGGAGAAGGAGAGAGGTGGAGAGAAGGGAAGGAGGGGGCGGGAAGGGGATAAAAGGAGGAATTGGAGGGAGGGAGGAGGAATGGAGGGAGGGAGGAGGAATGGAGGGGGGGAGGGAGGAGGAATGGAGGGAGGGAGGTAGGAATGGAGGGAGGGAAGAGGAATAGAGGGAGGAGAGAAGGAGGGAGGGAGGAGGAATGGAGGGAGTGCTGCTGGCCTAGCCATTGCATGTCTACATCAGTGAAATGTTACTGTTACCAGTTGTGACAGTAATCTAAAGCCTAACAGGCTTGTGCGTGCTTTACTCACCAACAGGAAGACAGAGAGGGGGAAAAGATGACCATTCATTTTAACAGACGATTTCATCCGCTGAATCTTAAGTCTAAGATGGAACCAGGGAAAAAGGCTAGCAAACTCACTCATACATAAGACACAACAACAGAGAGAATTTAGTCGTAATTCATTGAACCTATAGTGGTCATCAATCATTTATCAATTAGGACACTGACTCTCGTAATCAATTCTAATAGAAGTCTTAGATTGATAGGATATCATTTTTCAATACTAATTTCAGATTGAAAAAAAGCTGTCGTAGACTAATATAGGAAATAATTATTCAACCAATCATATCCCATAACCAACATAATGGCCTGATATGGCCTGATATCCTGATATCTAAATCCTCCAGATATCAATACCTCCTGATATCAATACCTCCTGATATCACTACCTCCTGATATCAATACATCCTGATATCAATACCTCCTGATATCACTACCTCCTGATATCAATACATCCTGATATCAATACCTCCTGATATCAATACCTCCTGATATCAATACATCCTGATATCAATACCTCCTGATATCACTACCTCACTGATATCAAACCCAGATGACATCAATACATCACTGATATCAATACCCCTGACATCAGATCTGACCTCCACTGATATCAATACATCCTGATATCAATACCTCCTGATATCAATACCTCCTCCTCATCAGATCTGACTGCACTATGTCAAACCCAGATGACATCAGATCTGACTGCACTATGTCAAACCCAGATGACATCAGATCTGACTCCACTATGTCAAACCCAGATGACATCAGATCTGACTACACTATATCAAACCCAGATGACATCAGATCTGACTGCACTATGTCAAACCCAGATGACATCAGATCTGACTGCACTGTTTAAAACCCAGATGACATCAGATCTGACTGCACTGTTTAAAACCCAGATGACATCAGATCTGACTGCACTATGTCAAACCCAGATGACATCAGATCTGACTGCACTGTTTAAAACCCAGATGACATCAGATCTGACTGCACTATGTCAAACCCAGATGACATCAGATCTGACTGCACTGTTTAAAACCCAGATGACATCAGATCTGACTGCACTATGTCAAACCCAGATGACAGCAGTTTGCTCTGGAAAGGTTGCTTGTTTTATTAAATATATGGAATTAGAGTGACAGAGTGTGCAGATGTGTGTTTCTTTTTGAAATCACTGTTTACTGGGATCTGGGCTCTGGGATGTGTCAGGGCTGAAAGGACCTGTCTGTCAGTAAGATGCTCAGTAATTAAAAGATGACAGCAGTTTGCTCTGGAAAGTGTTGTTGTTTTATTAAATATGTGTGGAATTAGTGTGACAGAGTGTGTGATGTGTGTTTGTGTTTGTGTGTCAGGATGCTTACTAATCTGGGCTCTGGGAGAGGTATCAAACCCAACTGTCAGTAATATGCCAGAACAATGTGTTGACTGTCTCATTATAGATAGGATGAACATTGTGTTGACTGTCTCATTATAGATAGGATGAACAATGTGTTGACTGTCTCATTATAGATAGGATGAACATTGTGTTGACTGTCTCATTATAGATAGGATAAACATTGTGTTGACTGTCTCATTATAGATAGGATGAACATTGTGTTGACTGTCTCATTATAGATAGGATAAACATTGTGTTGACTGTCTCATTATAGATAGGATAAACAATGTGCTGACTGTTGACTGTCTCATTATATTTAGGATAAACAATGTGCTGACTGTTGACAGTCTCTTTATAGATAGGATAAACAATGTGTTGACTGTCTCATTATGGATAGGATCAACAATGTGCTGACTGTTGACTGTCTCATTATAGATAGGATCAACAATGTGCTGACTGTTGACTGTCTCATTATAGATAGGATAAACAATGTGCTGACTGTTGACTGTCTCATTATAGATAGGATAAACAATGTGCTGACTGTTGACTGTCTCATTATAGATAGGATAAACAATGTGCTGACTGTTGACTGTCTCATTATAGATAGGATAAACAATGTGCTGACTGTTGACTGTCTCATTATAGATAGGATCAACAATGTGTTGACTGTCTCATTATAGATAGGATAAATCATGTGCTGACTGTCTCATTATAGATAGGATAAACAATGTGTTGACAGTCTCATTATAGATAGGATAAACAATGTGTTGACAGTCTCATTGTAGATAGGATAAACAGTGTGTTGACAGTCTCATTGTAGAAGGCAGGTTGACGGGCTAATAGGATAGTTTATAACATGAACAATAATCTGACACTGGATGGAAAACCATGATGTCTTCAATCTCCAGCCTCACACGTCTGTGAATGAAGACCTATGATCAATGAAACTAAAACAGATATGAATTGTGAAGAGACATAACATGACAGTTAGTTTGCATATAGTGCACTACTATAGACCAGAGCCCTATTCCCTATATAGTGCACTACTTTAGACCAGAGCACTATTCCCTGTTGTTCCTTCCTCTTCCTCGTTAGGTGCCTGGGTTTGTCTCTTCCTTGTGATTTCCCTTCCTCTTCCTCGTGATGTGTCCCTTCCTCTTCCTCGTGGTGTCCCTTCCTCTTCCTGCCTGAAAAGTGTCCCTTCCTCTTCCTCGTGGTGTCCCTTCCTGTTCCTTTGCGTTTTGGTGTCCCTTCCTCTTCCTCTGGTGTCCCTTCCTGTTCCTTGAGCAAATGTCCCTTCCTGTTCCTCAGAATGGTGTCCCTTCCATTCCTCGAAAATTGTCCCTTCCTCTTATCTCGTTTGTCCCTTCCTTTTCCTGAACCTGGTGTCCCTTCCTCTTCCATGGTGTCCCTTCCTCTTATCTAGGTGTCCCTTCCTCTTCCTTGAAGTGTCCCTTCCTCTTCCTCGTGGTGTCCCTTCCTGTTCCTAAAAACAGTGGTGTGTTTGTAAAACTGATGAACTGCACGAGAAGGAGCATTAAAACTCTGCCTGAAAAGCGTCCATCGTTCACCTTTCATAGTGACAATAACACCCTTATTCACTGTATACTTTGCAAGTTTTGGAATTAGGCCAATACTTTATCTAAAGGAAATAGCAACGGTGAACTTGAGCAAATGTCCCTGGAGGTGTTGGCAGAATGTTGTACACTTTTACATTTGGAAAATTGTCAGGGACCTTGTCAATATCATTTTGCTTTTAGTTTTTCCTGAACCTGAATATTCTGCACTGTCCATGAATTCTGAAACATTATCTAGGTATGTTTTGGTTTACTTGAAGAAATGTAAAACTACAGTAGGCCTACTTACCATGTTACCCTACACAATTATCAAAAATAAAAACAGTTCATTCTACTGAACATGATGAACTGCGCACCCTTTCGGTTGCATAGAGCAAAATACTTGAAGTCATAGCCAATCTAATAGGCCCAAATAAATGATGTAATAGCCAATCTAATAGGCCCAAATAAATGATGTAATAGCCAATCTAATAGGCCCAATTAAATGATGTAATAGTCAATCTAATAGGCCAATTAAATGATGAAATAGCCAATCTAATAGGCCCAATTAAATGATGTAAGAGTCAATCTAATAGGCCCAATTAAATGATGTAATAGCCAATCTAATAGGCCCAATTAAATGATGTAATAGTCATTATAATAGGCCCAATTGCATTGTGTAATAGCCAATCTAATAGGCCAAATTAAATGATGTAATAGCCAATGTAATAGGCCCAATTAAATGAAGTCATAGCCAATCTAATAGGCCCAATTAATTGATGTAATAGCCAATCTAATAGGCCCAATTAAATGATGTAATAGCCAATCTAATAGGCCCAATTAAATGATGTAATAGCCAATCTAATAGGCCCAATTAAATGATGTAATAGCCAATCTAATAGGCCCAATTAAATGATGTAATAGCCAATCTAATAGGCCCAATTAAATGATGTAATAGCCAATCTAATAGGCCCAATTAATTAAATGATATATGCATGGTAAATTGTTGCAGGCTGAAGCCAGTTTGGGAATATGAAGCTATCAGGTACAGAAAAGGTATTGACACATTTTTTTCTGCAATGGTTATGAAAATATGTATTATGATAATTAATCATGAAAACACGTAACTTAAAAAGGTGGAGTGTCCAGAGGAAAATACTTGTTTATCTACAAACTACTTTACAGTTTGTCCAATTAAATTAGAGTTGAGATGACAGGAAATGCAAACGTGTAGTATATATTTGAGGTTTAAAAAGTAAAAGATGGGTAGGAGCAAGCCCATGTGATGCTTTGTAGGTTAGCAGTAAAACCTTGAAATCAGCCCTTTGCCTTAACATTAAGCCAGTGTAGAGAGGCTAGCACTGGAGTAATATAATCACATTTATTTTTATTTTATTTACTAGTTTATACAGTAGGTCTATAATAAGAGACATTATATAGTAGATACAGAATAGGAGACATTATACATTAGATACAGAATGAGAGACAGGACATTGTATAGATAGGTAGGTACAGGACAATTTATAGATAGGTAAGTACAGGACATTGTATAGCAGGGAGGTAAAGGACATTGTATAAATAGGGAGGTACAGGACATTGTATAGCAGGGAGGTAAAGGACATTGTATAGATAGGTAGGTACAGGACAATTTATAGATAGGTAAGTACAGGACATTGTATAGCAGGGAGGTAAAGGACATTGTATAAATAGGTAGGTAGGTTGTATAGCAGGGAGGTAAAGGACATTGTATAGATAGGAAGTGCAATTTATAGATCATCGCATTGTACATCTATATTGGGCTTGTCAAGAACACTTGTCAACCATGAAGATTACTGATACATACAGCAGCCTGCAGGAGCCACATTGTATTGTCCTGCAAAATAGTACACAGACACACACACACATCTATATTGGGCTTGTCAGACACACACAGTTACTGTACATACACACACAGCCACACCTGCAAACACACACACACACACACACACACACACACACACACACACAGACACACACACACACACACACACACAGACACACACACACACACACACACACACACACACACACACACACACACACAGACACACACACACACGCAGACACACACACGCACACACACACACACACACACACACACACACACACACACACACACACACACACACACGCACACGCACATTATTGCTTGACGAGGACAGCAATGGAGTTGTAAAGAGCACATACAGATCTGGGACCTCATACTTCCGGCGCCGACAGAGATGGCCGCCTCGCTTCGCGTTCCTAGGAAACTATGCAGTTTTTTGTTTTTTTACGTGTTATTTCTTACACTAGTACCCCAGGTCATCTTAGGTTTCATTACATACAGCCGAGAAGAACTACTGAATATAAGATCAGCGTCAACTCACCATCAGTACGACCAAGAATATGTTTTTCGCGATGCGGATCCTGTGTTCTGCCTTACAACCAGTGTAACCGAGTGGATCACATGCAGCGACCAAAAAAAAAAAACGACTCAGAAAAAGAGGGAAACAAAGCGGTCTTCTGGTCAGACTCCGGAGACGGGCACATTGTGCACCACTCCCTAGCATTCTTCTTGCCAATGTCCAGTCTCTTGACAACAAGGTTGATGAAATCCGAGCAAGGGTAGCATTCCAGAGGGACATCAGAGACTGTAACGTTCTCTGCTTCACGGAAACATGGCTAACTGGAGAGACGCAATCCGAAGCGGTGCAGCCAGCGGGTTTCTCCACGCATCGCGCCGACAGAAACAAACATCTTTCTGGTAAGAAGACGGGCGGGGGCGTATGCCTTATGGCTAACGTGACATGGTGTGATGAAAGAAACATACAGGAACTCAAATCCTTCTGTTCACCTGATTTAGAATTCCTCACAATCAAATGTAGACCGCATTATCTACCAAGAGAATTCTCTTCGATTATAATCACAGCCGTATATATCCCCCAAAGCAGACACATCAATGGCTCTGAACAAACTTTATTTAACTCTCTGCAAACTGGAAACGATTTATCCGGAGGCTGCATTCATTGTAGCTGGGAGTTTTAACAAGGCTAATCTGAAAACAAGACTCCCTAAATTTTATCAGCATATCGATTGCGCAACCAGGGGTGGAAAGACCCTGGATCATTGTTACTCTAACTTCCGCGACGCATATAAGGCCCTGCCCCGCCCCCCTTTCGGAAAAGCTGACCACGACTCCATTTTGTTGATCCCTGCCTACAGACAGAAACTAAAACAAGAAGCTCCCACGCTGAGGTCTGTCCAACGCTGGTCCGACCAAGCTGACTCCACACTCCAAGACTGCTTCCATCACGTGGACTGGGAGATGTTTCGTATTGCGTCAGACAACAACATTGACGAATACGCTGATACGGTGTGCGAGTTCATTAGAACGTGCGTTGAAGATGTCATTCCCATAGCAACGATTAAAACATTCCCTAACCAGAAACTGTGGATTGATGGCAGCATTCGTGTGAAACTGAAGGCACGAACCACTGCTTTTAATCAGGGCAAGGTGTCTGGTAACATGACTGAATACAAACAGTGCAGCTATTCCCTCCGCAAGGCTATCAAACAAGCTAAGCGCCAGTACAGAGACAAAGTAGAATCTCAATTCAACGGCTCAGACACAAGAGGCATGTGGCAGGGTCTACAGTCAATCACGGACTACAGGAAGAAACCCAGCCCAGTCACGGACCAGGATGTCTTGCTCCCAGGCAGACTAAATAACTTTTTGCCCGCTTTGAGGACAATACAGTGCCACTGACACGGCCTGCAACGGAAACATGCGGTCTCTCCTTCACTGCAGCCGAAGTGAGTAAGACATTTAAACGTGTTAACCCTCGCAAGGCTGCAGGCCCAGACGGCATCCCCAGCCGCGCCCTCAGAGCATGCGCAGACCAGCTGGCCGGTGTGTTTACGGACATATTCAATCAATCCCTATACCAGTCTGCTGTTCCCACATGCTTCAAGAGGGCCACCATTGTTCCTGTTCCCAAGAAAGCTAAGGTAACTGAGCTAAACGACTACCGCCCCGTAGCACTCACATCCGTCATCATGAAGTGCTTTGAGAGACTAGTCAAGGACCATATCACCTCCACCCTACCTGACACCCTTGACCCACTCCAATTTGCTTACCGCCCAAATAGGTCCACAGACGATGCAATCTCAACCACACTGCACACTGCCCTAACCCATCTGGACAAGAGGAATACCTATGTGAGAATGCTGTTCATCGACTACAGCTCGGCATTCAACACCATAGTACCCTCCAACCTCGTCAACAAGCTCGAGACCCTGGGTCTCGACCCCGCCCTGTGCAACTGGGTACTGGACTTCCTGACGGGCCGCCCCCAGGTGGTGAGGGTAGGCAACAACATCTCCTCCCCGCTGATCCTCAACACTGGGGCCCCACAAGGGTGCGTTCTGAGCCCTCTCCTGTACTCCCTGTTCACCCACGACTGCGTGGCCATGCACGCCTCCAACTCAATCATCAAGTTTACGGACGACACAACAGTGGTAGGCTTGATTACCAACAACGACGAGACGGCCTACAGGGAGGAGGTGAGGGCCCTCGGAGTGTGGTGTCAGGAAAATAACCTCACACTCAACGTCAACAAAACTAAGGAGATGATTGTGGACTTCAGGAAACAGCAGAGGGAACACCCCCATCCACATCGATGGAACAGTAGTGGAGAGGGTAGCAAGTTTTAAGTTCCTCGGCATACACATCACAGACAAACTGAATTGGTCCACTCACACAGACAGCATCGTGAGGAAGGCGCAGCAGCGCCTCTTCAACCTCAGGAGGCTGAAGAAATTCGGCTTGTCACCAAAAGCACTCACAAACTTCTACAGATGCACAATCGAGAGCATCCTGGCGGGCTGTATCACCGCCTGGTATGGCAACTGCACCGCCCTCAACCGTAAGGCTCTCCAGAGGGTAGTGAGGTCTGCACAACGCATCACCGGGGGCAAACTACCTGCCCTCCAGGACACCTACACCACCCGATGCTACAGGAAGGCCATAAAGATCATCAAGGACATCAACCACCCGAGCCACTGCCTGTTCACCCCGCTGTCATCCAGAAGGCGAGGTCAGTACAGGTGCATCAAAGCTGGGACCGAGAGACTGAAAAACAGCTTCTATCTCAAGGCCATCAGACTGTTAAACAGCCACCACTAACATTGAGTGGCTACTGCCAACACACTGTCAATGACACTGACTCTACTCCAGCCACTTTAATCATGGGAATTGATGGGAAATGATGTAAATATATCACTAGCCACTTTAAACAATGCTACCTTATATAATGTTACTTACCCTACATTGTTCATCTCATATGCATACGTTGATACTGTACTCTATATCATCGACTGCATCCTTATGTAATACATGTATCACTAGCCACTTTAACTATGCCACTTGGTTTACATACTTATCTCATATGTACATACTGTACTCGATATCATCTACTGTATCTTGCCTATGCAGCTCTGTACCATCACTCATTCATATATCCTTATGTACATATTCTTTATCCCCTTACACTGTGTATAAGACAGTAGTTTTTTTGGAATTGTTAGTTAGATTACTTGCTCGTTATTACTGCATTGTCGGAACTAGAAGCACAAGCATTTCGCTACACTCGCATTAACATCTGCTAACCATGTGTATGTGACAAATAAAATTTGATTTGATTTGATTTGATTTGATTTGACCAGGCTTTACTGTCCAGGACAGCAATGGAGCTGTAAAGAGAACAGATCTGGGACCAGGCTTTACTGTCCAGGACAGCAATCGAGTTGTGAAGAGAACAGATCTGGGACCAGGCTTTACTGTCCAGGACAGCAATGAAGAGAACAGATCTGGGACCAGGCATTACTGTCCAGGACAGCAATGGAGTTGTAAAGAGAACAGATCTGGGACCAGGCTTTACTGTCCATGCTGTACTTTATGGTTGTGTTAATGCATATTTACTGTTATTGGTGTGATCATGTAGATGTACAGTTATTGATGTGATAATTAATATTTACTGTTATTGATGTGATAATGAATATTTACTGATATTGTTGTGATAATGAAGGTTTACTGTTATTGTTGTGATAATGAATACTTGAAGTCCTCTTTTAGAGCCTAAAGGTGAGAATTAGAGATCACATCACAATATGTAGTCCATAAAGTCCAGAACACCTCTGGGACTAAATCTCCATGATATGAATCTAATTTCACACATGAGCTGAAGTGTGTGTTTGTGTGTGTGTGTGTGTGTATCTTAAGTGTGTACATCACTACCTAGATTATATACAGCCTACAATTCCTCTCTCTAAAATGCCAGGGTTTTGCAAAACAAATTTCAACAGGGCCGCTAAATACTGTCTAAATATTCTGGAGGATTTTAAAAGTCTTTGAGTTAATACCTTTGAAAGGGCAAACATCAGTGTCTAATCTGCATATAATACTAAACCAATTTTCTAAACGTAAAAATTCATGTCTTGTCTTGACACACCTTCTGTTAAACGGAAAGGGAGCTTCAGATCAGAGCTCAGTCAGTGACATTACAGGACACCCCCGCCCGCGCAGCTTATGAGAATTGGGGGCCCCTGCGCCTGTCATCAGTGTCTATTTGTTTTTCATTTAAGACATCGTTTAAACAGTATCCCTCCAAAAACTCTTTCATTAACCTGTTTCATTTCCAAATGTACTAGGAAGCTAAGTGTTTCTTTCCTGGGCTTCAAGAATGTGACAGAATGCTGTGGTCAAGACAACTATGGTGCCAGAATGCTGTGGTCAAGACAACTATGGTGCCAGAATGCTGTGGTCAAGACAACTATGGTGCCAGAATGCTGTGGTCAAGACAACTATGGTGCCAGAATGCTGTGGTCAAGACAACTATGGTGCCAGAATGCTGAGGTCAAGACAACTATGGTGCAGAATGCTGTGGTCAAGACAACTATGGTGCCAGAATGCTGTGGTCAAGACAACTATGGTGACAGAATGCTGTGGTCAAGACAACTATGGTGCCAGAATGCTGTGGTCAAGACAACTATGGTGCCAGAATGCTGTGGTCAAGACAACTATGGTGCCAGAATGCTGAGGTCAAGACAACTATGGTGCCAGAATGCTGTGGTCAAGACAACTATGGTGCCAGAATGCTGTGGTCAAGGCTAAAATAGTGACATCATGAGGTGCTCAAGACTACTATGGTGCCAGTATGCCGTGGTAAATGCTGCTATTGTGCCAGTATGCCGTGGTAAATGCTGCTATTGTGCCAGTATGCCGTGGTAAATGCTGCTATTGTGCCAGTATGCTGTGGTCAAGACTTGCTTCTTACCTTGAAGGCACACCTGTTAATTGAAATGCATCCGAGGTGATTATCTCATGAAGCTGTTTGAGAATATTCCAAGAGTGTGCAATGCTGTCATCAAGTCAAAGGGTGGCCATTAGAAGAATATCAAATATAAAATATATTTTGATTTGTTTTACACTTTTTTGGTTACTACATGATTCCATATGTGTTCCTTCAAAGGTTTGATGTCTTCACTATTATTCTACAATTTAGAAAATAGTAAAAATGAAGAAAAACCCTTGAATGAGTAGGTTTTCTAAAACTTTTGACCGGTAGGGTACAGTGCCTTGCAAAAGTATTCACCCTAGGCGTTTTTCCTATTTTGTTGCATTACAACCTGTAATTTAAATTGATTTTTATTTTTATTTCATGTAATGGATGGACACAAAATAGTCCAAATTAGTGAAGTGAAAAAAAAAAACCTTGTCTCAAAAAATTCAAAAAAATGTACAAGAGAAAAGTGGTGTGTGCATATGTATTCACCCCCTTTGCTATGAAAACGCTAAATAAGATCTGGTGCAACTCATTACCTTCAGAAGTCACATAATTATGTAAATAAAGTCCACCTGTGTGCAATCTAAGTGTCACATTATCTGTCACATGATCTCAGTATATATACACCTGTTCTGAAAGGCACCAGAGTCTGCAACACCACTAAGCAAGGGGCACCACCAAGCAAGCAGCACTATGAAGACCAAGGAGCTCTCCAAACCAGTCAGGGATAAAGTTGTTGAGAAGTACAGATCAGAGTTGGGTTATAAAAAAATATCAGAAACTTTGAACATCCCACGGAGCACCATTAAATCCATTATTAAACATTTTTTAAGAATATGGCACCACAACAAACCTGCCAAGAGAGGGCAGCCCACCAAAACTCACAAACCAGGCAAGGAGGGCATTAATCAGAGAGGCAACAAAGAGACCAAAGATAACTCTGAAGGAGCTGCAAAGCTCCACAGCAGAGACTGGAGTATCTGTCTATAGGACCACTTGAAGCCATACACTCCACAGAGCTGGGCTTTATTGAAGAGTGGCCATAACAAAAGCCATTGCTAAAAGAAAAAAGTAAACAAACACATTTGGTGTTCGCCAACAGGCATGTGGGAGACTCCCCAAACATGTGGAAGAAGATACTCTGGTCAGATGAGATGAAAATTGAGCTTTTTGGCCATCAAGGAAAACGCTATGTCTGGTGCAAACCCAACACCTCTCATCACCACGAGAACAACATCCCCAAAGTGAAGCATGGTGGTGGCAGCGTGTTGTTCATTGGCAGGGAAACTGTTCAGAATTGAAGGATTGATGGATGGCTCTAAATACAGGGAAATTCTTGAGGGAAATCAGTCTTCCAGAGATTTGAGACTGGGAAGGAGGTTCACCTTCCAGCTGGACAATGACCCTAAGCATAGTGCTAAAGCAACACTCGAGTGGTTTAAGGGGAAACATTTAAATGTCTTGGAATGGCCTAGTCAAAGCCCAGACCTCAATCCAATTGAGAATCTATGGTATGACTTAAAGATTCCTGTACACCAGCGGAACCCATACAACTTGAAGGACCTGGAGCAGTTTTACCTTGAAGAAAGCAAAAATCCCAGTGGCTAGATGTGCCAAGCTTATAGAGACATACCCCAAGAGCCTTGCAGCTGTGTTTTTTTTTACAGGGACAGTGTACATTAATCAACGTTTAAGTAAAAGTGCTGGTTTTAGCCAGCCGGCTAATTTTCAACCGCAGTCTCTGGGCAGGTTATTAAAACAATTACAATATAGACAATAGCAAGATAGGACAAGCAAGACTTAGCATACAGACAGAGCAACATAGGACAAGCAAGACGTAGCATACAGACAGAGCAACACAGAACAAATATTCAAAAAAGCAACAAAGTGTTTCCACACCTCACAAGCTACAGGCAACAGACAACATGGAAAGCGGTAATACACAGCTAGGGATTATGTTCACAAATCTGACTGACCTTTAGCCATGTCTTCATGCATTTTGTGAAAGTGTGATAGGTGGTGCAGTTGTGTGTGTCTGGTGGCAGTGCATTCCAGAGGGGAGCCAGGCCATTTAGGGGAGCCAGGCCATTTAGGATCTTGAATACAATACATACAGTGTATTGCACAAGATTTTCCCAACTCAGGAGCTCATGCTTTCTGAGGATGTAACAGTGATGATGGCTATTGGGCTTTCTATCAAGCACTTTGAGAGCCTGTTTGTAGACAGACTGAATAGGTTTTAACGTTGTACAGCAAGATTGGGCCCAACTAGTCAAGTAGTATGTTAAGTGGGGGAGTATCATAGATTTGAAGTACAGTTTTGCTACCTCTAGTCAAACAATTTAGTATAAATCAGAAATTAGCTAGGTTGAATTTAGTTATCTGAATCACCTTTTTCGCATGCTGTTTAGAGAGATTGAAATCAAGTATGATGCCAAGGAAATTAAAATCAGATACCACCTGGAGCTTCTCCCCTGACACATAGACATCTGGCTCAGTAGCATCTGTTGCCCTCTTTGTGAAGAACATGCAAACAGTTTTTTTCACATTGCGATACAAACACGAGTCACTGAGCCACTTTGTAACCTGGACCACTACAGTAGTGAGTCACTGAGCCACTTTGTAACCTGGACCATTACAGTAGTGAGTCACTGAGCCACTTTGTAACCTGGTCCATTACAGTAGTGAGTCACTGAGCCACTTTGTAACCTGGTCCATTACAGTAGTGAGTCACTGAGCCACTTTGTAACCTGGACCATTACAGTAGTGAGTCACTGAGCCACTTTATAACCTGGACCATTACAGTAGTGAGTTCTTGTGCAGCTTGTTGTTTGCTCTTTGCATGCACATATCACTGTATCATCTGCATACATTTGAACTTCAGACCCAGTACAGACAGAAGGCAGATCATTATTGTACAGGCTGAACAGGAGGGGACCCAGTATTGATCCTTGGGGCACGCCCACATCATAGCTAAGAGTGGGCGACAGCTCATTGCTCACACTTACACACTGAGTTCTGCCTTCAAGGTACGATTTCATCCATCTCAAGGCATCGGGGGAAAGTTGAACTTGGACAATTTTGTGATAAGAATCTCATGGTTAACAGTATCAAAAGCCTTCCTTAGGTCCAGAAACACAGCCCCAACAACGCCCCCTTTGTCCATCTTGGACTTCACATTTTCCAGAAGAAAGTAGTTGGCGTTTCTGTGGAGTGTTTCGCTCTGAAGCCAAACTGAGTGTAATATGAAAGGGCTGTTGTTGAGGTGGGCAATCAGTTGTTCTGCTACACATTTTTCAACAACCTTTGACATCACAGGTAGTATACTAATGGGCCTATAGTTACTCACGTCAGCAGGGTCACCTGATTTAAAGATGGCCGTTATTATGGCCGACTTCCATACCCTTGGAAACCCCCCCCGAGACAAATGGTTGTGTTGGTGACCTTAGTAATGGGGCCAATGAGTGACTCTTTGTAGTTTTTAAGAAAGGTAGAGTCCAGCCCAAGCACATATTTGGCTTTAGAGTTCTTTAGTGAGCTAATCACCTTGTTCACCTTTGACTCAGAAACCTCCCTTATGATGAAGACAGGTTGAGTGTCATTCACTAGCACTGAGCCCAAGAAACCAGTGGAGGGGTTCTGTGTCAGTACCCTGACAGAGTCAATAAAGTAGGAATTGAAGGCTATTGCTTTTTAGATTGCATCCTGTGTTAGATTGTTATTCACCATGATTTCTGGTCTTTTTGCAGTGTTACTATGGTCTTTCCCTGTTAACTTTTTTAGATTCTCCCAAATCAATTTAGAATTTCCCTTTGCTTCACCAATGATGTTAATAAAAAAGTTTGCCTTGGCCTTTCTGATTTCTTTCATCACCTTATTTCTCAACATGGTAAACCTACGTCTGTCATGCTCTAATTTGGATCTTAGGGCTATTTTTAGAGCATAATCTCGTTCTTTCATCAATTTCCAGATTTCTCCATTTAGCCAAGGAAGAGAGCTCTTTTGGCCAGGTTTGGATTTGATTTTCTTTAGGAAACCATTTATTGTAGTCTGGATTGTGGACAGAAACATCTGACTATCACCTCCCACTTCTGTATAGGACAAGAGATCATTCCAGTTAATTCCCTTAGTTGCGTTTTCAAAATAGTTTAATTCACTCTTAGGTATTCTTAGTTGATCCGGCTTTCTAACAGTAGGGGAGTTAAACCTACTGCAAGGTAGGTGGCTCTACAAAGTATTGACTTTGGGGGGGGATAGTTATGCACGCTCAAGTCTTCTATTTTTTTGTCTTAAATTGGGATGAGGTAGGGCCTTGAATGCTTCCCTGTGGATAGAGTAACCGTATCGAAGAATGTATCACTATTAGTGGCGAGGTAGACGTGTTGATGGAAGTTGGGCATCTTGATTGATGCGGGAATAAAATCTCTGGCAGCCAGAAAAGCAGCCTCATACTCGTTTAAAGCGTCAAACAGCTTGTTATTTTATTGTCCTGAAGTGGAATATATACAACAGTCACAGCTGAAAACTCCCTCGGGATGTAGAAGGGTCGACATTTGACCATCAGGTATTCCAAGATGGTGAACAATGGGTTGAGACTTCCATCAGGTATTCCAAGATGGTGAACAATGGGTCGAGACTTCCATCAGGTATTCCAAGATGGTGAACAATGGGTCGAGACTTCCATCAGGTATTCCAAGATGGTGAACAATGGGTCGAGACTTCCATCAGTTATTCCAAGATGGTGAACAATGGGTCGAGACTTCCATCAGGTATTCCAAGATGGTGAACAATGGGTCGAGACTTCCATCAGTTATTCCAAGATGGTGAACAATGGGTTTAGACTTCCATCAGGTATTCCAAGATGGTGAACAATGGGTCGAGACTTCCACTGCGCTCGAGTCAGCACAGCATTTGTTGGCAAACCCCCCCCACACACTGACTCCTCTTTCCTGTCCGCAAGGTGAATGGAGAATCCATTGAGTTGAACAGCCATGGAGGGGTATCTTGTCCGAAAGCCATTGTTTCAGAAAAGCAGAGAATATTGCAGTTACTAGTTGATAGCAAATCTGTCATCGAAGGTCATACATCTCATTATCAAGTGATTAGCTAATAGAATGGAGGGAAGAGGTGGCCAGGACTCCCCTCTCGTTGCTCTGTAACACCAGCATTCCTTCTTGGATACATTGGGTCTGAATTACAGAAAGAGCCCAGGGCAGATGAGTGAGTGAGAGTGAGACTAGAAGAGATGTAGGACAGAGACAGAGAAGAGTTTTTGATTGGGCTGATGTATGGGAGGGCCAAGAAACCAGAGGTGGTAGAACGCAGTGCTTGGGGTGGGAGGTTTGGGCCTGAAGGTAAGGGTCTTGAAGATGATGCAAGCTAGGACTGGAAGCCAGTGGTGTGCAGAACAGCGGGGAGACATGGGAAAGCTTGGGAAGGTTGAACACCAGGAGGGCTGCGGCATTCTGGATAAGTTGCAGGGGTTTGATGACACAAGCAGGGAGCCAAGAGATGAAGTTGTCAAGACGTCAGATGATAAAATCCTGGATTAGGACCTGTTCCTGCTTCCTGTTTGTCTCTATGGATGTTGTAGAGCAGGCATTCCCAAACTGGGGTACGCGCAATGCCGTCGGAGACACAGCAAATAAAAATGGGATTTACATTTTCTTTTAATAATAATTTCTTCACAATTTCAAATAGTACATTCATATTTGCCAGCGGGGCTGGGTGAGGTGTTTTTCTCACCTGAGTAGCCTTGTTTCACTGCCAAAAATAAATTTTAACCATCTAGTGTTCAGAAAAATAACAACACAATGTCAAATACAGGTCGCCTAGTTGTAACGATCAGGGTGTAGTGGGTGCGAAGTCAGGCGCAGGAAGCAGAAAGTTCAGGGTAGTGCTATACTTAATGCACAAAACTGCGAACATAAGCCAACCCCACGAAAACACAGGGCGCACAACAAAACAAACGCCCCAAGTACGGGGACTTAAACTGTCCAGCAAAACCCAGGAAATGGGAAACACGTAACCCACAGACGTGCACAAGTTACACAAAACAACCCCCACACAGAGCAGGCGGGCCTACTGGTAAATAACATAGCCTGACTAATCAGCCTAAACAAAAACAGGTGAAACCAATAAACAGAAAGGGGAGAAAGGATCAGTGGCAGCTAGTAGGCCGATGACGACGACCGCCGAGTGCCACCCGTACAGGAAGGGGAGCCGCCTTCGGTGGGAGTCGTGACACTAGTCAAATAATTAACATCCAATCACATTAACCGTTACTCTCTCGCAGGAGACCTGCACTCTTGCGCAGACATTTAGAAACTACACATAACAATTTGGGGAAAAAGCCAGACGTTTTTTTTAACGAGAATAAGGACGACTTTCCAGTAGTAAGACATGTATAAAAGAAATATATTCCATTAATAAGAAGGGGCTAGAAGCATCTTATACGGTGAGCTACCGAGTGGCTAGGACAGGCAAGCCCCATACTATTGTGGAGGACTTCATTTTTCCTGCTACCACAGATATGGCTGGGACCATGCTGGGTGAAAAGGCCCCAAAAAATATATAGACAATGACTTAATTAAACAACACAGTTTCACGATGCATCAGTGACATGGCAGGAGATGTTTTGAAACAATTACTGCTTCGCATACAAGCCAGTGAATTCTATGCGTTACAGCTGGATGAGTCAACAGACATGGCAGGCCTGGCACAGCTCCTGGTATATGTCTGTTACAGCTGGATGAGTCAACAGACATGGTGGGCCTGGCACAGATCCTTGTATATGTCTGTTACAGCTGGATGAGTCAACAGACGTGCAGGGCCTGGCACAGCCCCTGGTATAAGTCTGTTACAGCTGGATGAGTCAACAGGCCTGGCACAGCTCCTGGTGTATGTCTGTTACAGCTGGATGAGTCAACAGACGTGACACAGCTCCTGGTATATGTCTGTTACAGCTGGATGAGTCAACAGACGTGGAGGGCCTGGCACAGCTCCTGGTATATGTCTGTTACAGCTGGATGAGTCAACAGACGTGACACAGCTCCTGGTATATGTCTGTTACAGCTGGATGAGTCAACAGACGTGGAGGGCCTGGCACAGCTCCTGGTGTATGTCCGTTACGTTAATTGGGGATCAATTAAGGAAGACATCCTCTTCTGCAAACCACTGGAATCCAGGACAACATGAGAGGATCTTTTTTAAGTACTGGACAGTTTTGTGACATCAAATTGACTTTGGTTAAAGCAAGGCCCCTGAACTCTTGTGTATTTTCTGCATTTTGCAATGATATGGGCAGGGATGTAATGCTTTTACAACATACAGAAGTGTGCTCGTTATCACTGGGCAAACTGTTGACTCATTTTTTTTTCAAATTGAGAGACGAGCTTAAAGTTTCTTTTACTGACAATAATTTTCACTTGTCTGACCGCTTGCATGATGCCGAGTTTCTCACACGACTGGCCTATCTGGGTGATGTTTTTTCTCGTCTGAATGATCTGAATCTAGGATTACAGGGACTCTCTGCAACTATATTCAATGTGTGGGACAAAATGTAGGTTATGATTAATTAGAAGTCGGAGCTCTTTTCTGTCTGCTTTAACAAGGACAACACACAGGTCTTTCCATCATTGTATGATTGTTTTGTGTTCAAATGAACTCAAGCTTACGGATGTCAAATGTGATATAGCGAAGCACATGAGTGAGCTGGGTGCGCAATTACCCAGAGTCAAACACCTGGATTCATTATCCCTTTCATGCCCTGCCTCCAGTCCACGTACAGATATCTGAACAAGAGAGCCTCTTCAAAACTGCAGCAAGCGGTTTGTGAGAAATGAATTTAAATCAGAAGCCACTGCCAGATTTCTGGATTGGGCTGCGCTCAGAGTATCCTGCCTTGGTAAATCACGCTGTTAAGACACTGATGCCCTTTGCAACCACGTACCTATGTGAGAGTGGATACTCGGCCCTCACTAGCATGAAAACTAAATACAGGAACAGACTGTGAGTGGAGAATTATTTATGACTGATACTCACTCCAATATAACCCAACATTGCAGAGTTATGTGCATCCTTTCAAGTACACCCTTCTCATTAACCTGTGGTGAGTTATTCACCATTTTTGATAAACAAATAAGGTTTTAAATGTATGATGGCCAAATAAAGAGCAAAATGATTGATTATTATTCTATTATTATTTGTGCCCTGGTCCTATAAGAGCTCTTTGTCACTTCCCACAGCCAGGTTGTGAAAAACTCACACTCATTCTTATGTTTAAATAAATGTATTGTATAGCGGCAGGCGTACAATGATGGCAAAAAACAACATTTGAGAGCGCGCTGACCCTGGTGCTAGAGGGGGTACAGCTGGAGGTTGAATGCTTGAAGGGGTACAGCTGGAGGTTGAATGTTTGAAGGGGTACACGGGACTATAACAAGTTTGGGAACCACTGTTGTAGAGCATGAACCTGCAGGAGCGAGTCACTGCTTTGATGATTTCAGAGAACGACAGTCCAGGGTCACACCAAGGTTCTTTGCACTTTAGTGTGTAGTTGTCAACTGTGATGGTCTTAAAGGAGAACAATGATAGGTGAGACCATGTGAGGATCAATCATGGAGACTCAATCATGGAGACTCAATCATGGACACTCAATCATGGACACTCAATCATGGAGACTCAATCATGGACACTCAATCATGGACACTCAATCATGGAGACTCAATCATGGACACTCAATCATGGACACTCAATCATGGACGCTCAATCATGGACACTCAATCATGGACACTCAATCATGGACACTCAATCATGGACACTCAATCATGGACACTCTTACTGACAGGTGTGGCTGCTTTGCATGATGTATTGTTGTCTCTACCTTCTTGCCCTTTGTGATGTTGTCTGTGCCCAATAATGTTTGTACCATGTTGTGTTGTTACCATCTAGTTTTTATCATGTGTTGCTGCCATGCTGTGTTGTCATGTGTTGCTACCATGCTGTGTTGTCATGTGTTGCTACCATGCTGTGTTGTCATGTGTTGCTGCCTTGCTATGTTGTT
Organism: Oncorhynchus tshawytscha; assembly: GCF_018296145.1. Taxonomy (NCBI): domain Eukaryota; kingdom Metazoa; phylum Chordata; class Actinopteri; order Salmoniformes; family Salmonidae; genus Oncorhynchus; species Oncorhynchus tshawytscha. Next base: position 154,343 of record NC_056430.1, on the reverse strand, counting down.
GTCTTTAGGTCTCTCTTTACGTAGTGTTGCGTTGTCTCTTGTCGTGATGTGATGTTTTGTCCTATATTTATATATATATATATATATATATATATATATATATATATATATATTATATTTTTTTTTTTTTATCCCAGCCCCCATCCCCGCAAAAAGGCCTTTTGCCATTTGGTAGGCTGTAATTTTAAGTAAGAATTTGTTCTTAACCGTTTTGCCTAGTTAAGTAAATGTAATTAAATAAATACTTTTTTTTTAAAGAATATGACAGAGCCAAGTGACTGGGTGTATAGAGAGGGCCTAGAACCGAGCCCTGGGGGACACCAGTAGTGAGAGTATGTGGTGCAGACACAGATCTTCTCCACGTCACCTGGTAGGAGCGTGAGAGTGAAGAGTGTGCAGAGCCTGAGACGTCCAACCCTGAGAGGGTGGAGAGGAGGATCTGATGGTTCACGATGTCGAAGGCAGCGGATAAATCTAGGAAGATGAAAATAGAGAGAAAGTCAGCTTTTGCAGAGTGTAGAGCCTTCGTGACACAGAGGAGAATGGTCTCTGTTGAGTGACCTGTCAAATCAAATCATTGTTCCGACAATGCAGTAATAACCAACAAGTAATCTAACTAACAATTCCAAAAAAAACTACTGTCATACACAGTGTAAGGGGATAAAGAATATGTACATAAGGATATATGAATGAGTGATGGTACAGAGCAGCATAGGCAAGATACAGTAGATGATATCGAGTACAGTATATACATATGAGATAAGTATGTAAACCAAGTGGCATAGTTAAAGTGGCTAGTGATACATGTATTACATAAGGATGCAGTCGATGATATAGAGTACAGTATCAACGTATGCATATGAGATGAACAATGTAGGGTAAGTAACATTATATAAGGTAGCATTGTTTAAAGTGGCTAGTGATATATTTACATCATTTCCCATCAATTCCCATGATTAAAGTGGCTGGAGTAGAGTCAGTGTCATTGACAGTGTTGAAGCTATAACTGGTTAGGCTCAAGAAGAGGAGAGAGTTTGTCAGAGACGGCACACTGAAGTGTTTTGGAAAGAAAACTACATTTTGAGTGTTTTTGACGTTAGAGGGGTGGAGTGTTGGTTTCTTGAGGAGGGAGTGAACCGGGGCATTTTATAGTCACAGGGGATCCAGCCAGTTGTCAGGGAGGAGTTGATGAGAGACGTGAGGATTAGGAGAAGGTCTCCAGAGATGGTCTGGAGAAGGGGGGATGGGGTCAAGTGGGCAGGTTGTAGGGCGATCAGACATCACTAGTCGCAGGATTTCATCTGGAGAGTGATGGAAGAAAGAGCTCAAGGAGTAGGGTAGTTCTGTGTGAGTGGGACCAGAGGACTCAATAGGCTGAGTGATTGGGGTGGCAGGGTAGCCTAGTGGTTAGAGCGTTGGACTAGTAACCGGAAGGTTGCAAGTTCAAATCCCCGAGCTGACAAGGTACAAATCTGTCGTTCTGCCCCTGAACAGGCAAGTTAACCCACTGTTCCTAGCCTGCCTCTCTCTCTCT